>NC_138369.1:96365557-96389541 GCF_054177405.1 Leptonychotes weddellii | reverse complement strand
TGGGATCAATGTCCTTCTAAAAGAGACCTTGGAGAGCTCCCCTGACTCTTATACCTTGTAAGGACACAGCAAGACAGCTATCTATGAATCAAGAAGGGGTGGGAGGAGCTATCCTTCCAAATACACCAGCACCTTGATCTTGGGACTTCCCAGCCTCCAGAGCTGCGAAAAAATAATGTTGTTTATAACCACCCAGTGTATGGTACTTGTTATATTTGCCCAAATGGACTAAGACATCAATAGCATAAAACAGAGAGTCCAGAAATAGACTAGAATAGAAATTAATAGGTAGCATTTCAAATCAAGGGAGAAAGAATGAAAGATATAATGAATAATATTGGGATAACAAGCCATACATTTAGAAAACAACAATAAACACGAAATTATAAATCCACCAGACAAAAATTAATCCCAAATAGATTTAAAAGGTAACTAAAACATCAATGCTATAAAAGTTTTAAACATATGTTGGTTTTTCAACTTGCCTGAATCTAGGTTAGTGTTAATTAGGTGAGTTTCTGTTGTTCGCAACCAAAAGAACTTGACACAGAACCCTGACCAGAATTTAGCATGGAATATTAAAAAAAAAATCAATGCAGAAAAACACAATAAACAAAAAGATAAGCAACGACGAGAAAGTATTAGCAACATATATAAACAAAGTATAATGTCCATGTTATATTAAAAACTCCTAGGGGCCCCTGGGTGGCTCTGTCTTTAAGCATCTGCCTTCGGCTCAGGTCATGATCCCAGGGTCCTGGGATCGAGCCCCACATCAAGCTCCCTGCTCCGCGGGAGGCCTGCTTCTCCCTCTCCCACTCCCCCTGCTTGTGTTCCCTCTCACTGTGTCTCTCTCTGTCAAATAAATAAATAGAATCTTTAAAAAAATGAATAAAATAAAAAAATAAAAACTCCTATAAGTAAAGAAAACTAAACAACCCAATAGAAATTTGGACAACAGATATGAACAAGTAATTAATAGAGGAAGAAATATAAGTGTCGAATAAACATATGAAAAAATGTTCAACCTCATTAGCAATAAAGAAACACAAATTAAACACTAATGAAGTAACTTTTTTCACTCAAGAAAAAAGCAAAAATTTGATGGGGCACCTGGATGACTCAGTCGGTTAAGCATCCAACTCTTGAGTTTGGCTCAGGTTGTGATCTCAGGGTCATGAGATGGAGCCCTGTGTGTCAGACTCCACACTGGGCGTGGAGCCTGCATGGGATTCTCTCTCTTCCTCTGCGTCTGCCCCTCCCCCCTTAAGAAAAGTAAAAATCTGAAAAACTCTAATATTAACAACAAGTAGGAAAGTGGCCACTTTATAAACTATTGGCCAAATATAAATTAACACTATCTTCTCAAAGGACAATTTGGTATAACATTTATTAGAATTTTAAATTGGCTTTTCCTTTCTTTCAGCAATCTCACTTCTAGGAATTTATCCCACAGAAAACATACATACATAAGAATATAAATATAGGTACTATCTGTAATAAGTATTGGAAATAATCTAAATGTTGAAAAGAAAAATGGTTAAGTAAATTATGGCATATTCTTAGTAAGGAAAATGTTGTAACAGTTAAAAACAAGATAGATCTATATGTATTAACATGGAACAATTTTCAATATATATAAATTAAGTGGCAAAGTCACAGAATGACATATTGAACATACTGCTTATATTTAAAACTAGTCTATCAAAAGATAAAGATTTTTAAATTATACATCTTATATAATACATTAGATATCTTAAAGAAATATATCTATAATAAAGGTAAAGGCACAATAAAGGATCTAGAAAGATATACACCAAACCATTAAAAGCGGTTTTATCTCCAGTAAGAAAAAGTCAGAATAAAAAGGGAATTCCTTGCCTTTTCTTCTATCTACTTCTTTTACTTTGTGTGTTTATATATGACTTATATAATTCAATATATTATTAAAGAAAGTAAAATGTAAATATAGCAAGCAAAAGAATTTCTGCTCTGACAGGCAAAAACCCTCCAACTCTAAAATTTTAAACTAAATACTTCAAACTTTTTATTTTTCCACTCAAATATTACAAAATACTTTATTATTCAGATTTGAAATTGAAGAAACTGTAACAAAATTTTCTTTGTAAAGATCTAAGAAATATCAGGCTCAATGGAGATTTAATGTATAAAATTGTATAATAAAATGTAATTGAAGCTCTTAATCCTTCAGAGATTTAACAAAGTTCCTACTTTTACAAAGACATATTCATTACATTCATTAAATTCAAGATTTACTAACATCAATTGTTGATATTTTAAATGGAGAAATAATCATTTATAAGAAAAAAGAAAAGCCATAAAATACCAGCAAAAACCCTTCTATAGAAGTGTTTGTATAAATCCACTGAAGTGTCTTTAGGCAGACTAAATTGCTGATTAGATTCAACAGCATTAGGAACCCATTCTTCAATTTTATTCCAATTTCAGTGATTCAGAATCATGTACCGATTTCAACGTTTTGGCATCCTTTTCAAAACATGAAAACCTTATTGTATAAATCTAAATATTTGAGGCCATTTAAAAACAAATGTTAAGTATCAAAAACTACCAAAATTCACCTGGTTTTTGATAGACAAATCTTCCTAATGATAAAATTAGGATATACATCTAGGGAAAAATAAAACTTCACCCATCTCAACATATAATTACTGAATTAACTGATTTCTAATTATTCAAATAGTAAATACATGTCTCAAAGAAATGCTCAAACTATAATAATTATGTTTAATAATTATTAATGATTAAATGAACTCAAATATATTAAAGTGTAACTTATAACTGATTTAGAGAAATTCTAGAAAAACATTCAAAGTCTATTTATTTCCTGTACTTTTCTTTCAAACTAAATAAATGACAGGAGAATAACAGACTCCAACCTTTCTGTTTTGGATTCACTGTCAATTCTGTACTGTTCAAAATCTTGACTAAGAGACCGTAGCTTTTCTTGAAGTCTCTTTTCACGGTCTATGCTTCCTTGATAAAATTTCATCTCTTTTTCCATCACTTTCATTTTTTCTTCCATAGCCTTAAACTCATGAAGAATAAGATAGCTGACTCCGCAGTACTTACAAACTTTTTCTTCAGGAGACATCTAGAAAACAGACATACAGACATACATACATAAATTAAAATGATATTTTTTAAATTCTGAAAAGCAAAGTTCTACTGAAGATGTTATTGCAACCATGCTGGTCAGATCAAGTAAATGTACACTGGACTATGCCATGGAGTGATAATTATGACTGCTTACCTCTGGATAAAATTTTTAAAACTGGCATGATACTGACTCTGACACAAAATCTTGGAATTAGAAAAGGGTCTTTCAGAGTGATTATTTCTCCATAGTATCTCTAAGAAAAATTTACTCTTGAAATAGTTTCCACGAAATAAAATTAAAAATGATGAAAACATCTTTAAAATTCTTGTTTTAAGAGGAGTTTTCCACGAAGTGGAGAGAAACTACGGGCCTTTTACTGCCAGTTGCACTGTGAACCTGGAGATGCTTCTAGGCTTTTTCAGATCTCATTTTTCTTCATTTATAAAATTCTGGCATTGGACCAAATGAACTCTTAAGCTCCTGTTCAGTTTTAACATTTTATGCTTTTTACAGAATTTAACAGAATTTATGCTAGAATTCTGTCATAAAACCACAAATAGTAAAAACATTTTGAACCTAACCTCTTCTCTCCCAGTTCTTTTCCCTTCACATAGGTATGGTAGATACCTATGGTAGATTTTATAGACAGGGAAATGGCAACCACTGAAGTTGAATAACCAGCTGATACATAGAGACATTGGAATTAAACCCAAGTCTATCTAAACCCAGCACCTACGCCTGTAACCATTTGTGTCATATTTATCTGCCATGTGAAGGTCAGCTAAATCCTCTTCCTTCCTTCAAATAAAATGTTCACGTATCTCTGGTCAACATAAGGGCAGTGAAAAATGGAATTTAGCAAAGTCAAGAGAGAGGTAATTCTTTTTTCTGTCTCAAGTATATAAATGTTCTTCAAGTAGACTCTACTCTACTTGTCCTGCTATTCACAAAGGATGAGAGACGGCTTCATTAAATATTTGCTCCAGAGTACTAAAATGAAAGCAACACTTTTAAGCGTTACTTTTAATGCAACCTCCCTCAAGATTGTAGAAACTGCTCCCTTAACTAAGAGTGACACCACCTCATCTGCCTATCAATGCCATTACACAAGAGTCAGATGAAACAAACTAATAACAAATTTTTACATAGTAACATTTTGCTCATCTAAAGTTCAATAATAAAAATTTCAAATTAAAAAATATAATACTGTGGGATACAGACGAATGACGACATCAATCATCTAACTGCCAGCAATACCAAAATTACAGATTTGTAAAACAACAAGTTTGGAGGAAATCATAAAGATAACTTTGTTCAAGCTCTGGATGGGTTCATAAAGTCTACTCCAATTTAGTAAGTCATTATCCTGACTCTATTTCAACATCCCAAATGATGGGAAACTACTTTGTAAAGCAGCCTGTTTATCTTCTGATGGCTTTGTCTACCAGGAAATTCCTTGTCATGCTGACCCCAGATCTGCCTCCCTGGAACATCCACTGGTCCTAGACCTCCTAGGAACCATGTGGAACAACCCTAGAGCTCTTTCTAATATTTAAAAACAGCTTTCAGGAACACTCCATATCTTCTCTTCTCCAGGTCAACACTTCCAGTTCCCTCAGCTGTTTCCCATATGACATGGTTTTGAATTTCTCCCTTATTCTAAATAATTTTCTCTGAACTTGTTCCAGTGTTCTATATATGTCTCAAAGTATGGTGCCCAGAATTTAATACTCCAGTGTGGTTGGTCTCACTGAAACAGAATAAGAGAGGGCTCAAGCCTCCCTCATTCTAATATCTTGTAAGTAATATCATTGGTAGTATCTTCTAATGCAACCTTAGATCACAACTGTCTTTTATATTTTCAGCAATTATATGTTGATATTATATACTACAACAGGCTTTTATGTTAAATAAAGCCCCTATTTTTTAAAAAATATACTTCAGTACAGGGGCGCCTGGGTGGCTCAGTCGTTAAGCGTCTGCCTTCGGCTCAGGTCATGATCCCAGGGTCCTGGGATTGAGCCCCGCGTTGGACTCCCTGCTCCACGGGAAGCCTGCTTCTCCCTCTCCCACTCCCCCTACTTGTGTTCCCTCTCTCGCTATGTCTCTCTCTGTCAAATGAATAAATAAAATCTTTATATATACTTCAGTACAAAACCATCTTTCATTATATTAAGTATACCAATCTATTCCTTCCCACCTGTGTCCGGTTTTTTAGAGAATCCACCTTCTACTGTCCTGGATGCTCTGTTTAGTAAAATGACTAAAACTCCCTCCACACATCCACCCTAGCCATGGCTGACTGGGGGATGAGGATTAGACATTAGACCCAAAAGAACGAAGCCCTAAGATGGGATGAGCCAATCAGACTTGTAAGTGTTGAAGACCCAGGTATTTGGGACACCTTTAAGCAGTCTCAACGGAGAAGGATCATATGCAAGGTACAGAGTTAGCCACATTACTGGAATGAGGGAGAAAAATGAGCAGACACACAGAGACAAGATGAGACAAAGATAATCTGGATCCAGAGTAGGAGAGGAAAAAAGGAACCAAAGACCTTCGAATTCCTCACTTCAGTTCCTCTTGAGACCTAGCTGCCCTTCTTGCCCTTTGGGGTCCATGCCCAATCTTCCTGCACTATTCTCTTTCCCTCTTATACTACCAATTTCTTGCAACCAATAACCTTCATTCTATCATGTGAGTATTTGGCTTTTCAGATTGAAGTGCTGAAAAATAAATATAATTATAAATGTAAGTAAATAACATACATATTTATACATAAATATCTCAGACACACATATATTTTGAAGATAGGTATGTCTTAGACTCAGCCTTTAGTTACTGACTTTGGTATCCAGGAAATTTTAAGCTTTGTGTCTTTTTCAAAACTGATCCTTGTAAGTTGCTTTATCCATCCAGTTCATTGATTAAAAATGTTGAATATAACAAAATTGAGGAAAGAACTCCACAGCATGTCATAAATACTTGGTTGATACTGATCTATTATTCAGCACATTTGAAGAGTTGAAGGTACAACTTTCAACTGGTTATTAAACTACCCAATTATCTTTATACTGATTCATATTATCTTCAGGAATATTATGACAAACTTTGTCAAATGTCTTCATAAAGCCCATATATTCTATGGCTACTACAGTTCCTGGATCTAGTAACTGTACACAAAATGGAATGGCAGGACCTACATGCCAGTTCCCTTAATGAACGTAAAATTGGCTCAAGGGTTATTGCTTTCTAGTATATACTCACAAACCACCTTTTATTTTTTTAAGATTTTATTTATTTATTTGAAAGAGAGAGTGTGTGCGCTCCTGCACATGAGTTGGGAGAGGGGCAGAAGGAGAGGGAGAAGCAGACTCCCCACTGAGCAGAGACCCGATGCCAGCCTGGATCCCAGGGCCCTGAGACTATGACCTGAGCTGAACACAGACGCTTAACCAACTGAGCCACCCAAGCGCCCCCTACAAATCACCTTTTAATAAATATATTCTAGTACATTGTCTGAGATTGAAATTGAATTCACTAGTTGTAATTTACGGTTATTTTACACATGGGATGGCATTTGTACATTATCCTCTTACTCTCTACATGTTCTCAAAGATCACCAACCACAGGCCCATTCAAAGGTACTATCAGTTCCTGGGAATATAATTTATCTAGGTGAAGAGACCTGAACTAATTCAGAACAGATGGGTATTTTCTTATAATCCCTTTCCTCACTGTGATTTTTGGTTCCTTCTCATCAATTTGCAAATTATATTGCTTACTTGAAGGCACTTTCGTTCTTAACCTTATGCCTATTAATCACGGTTCTTGCCCAGACTCTGGCAAAATGCCTTACCCTCATCCTAAAGAAAACTCTTGCTGGGTGGAGCTTATTTGCAGCCTGATGTAAGTACTGTAAGCAAATAACATATATATTTATACATAAATATCTTAGACACACATATTTTGAAGATAGGTATGTCTTAGACTCAGCCTTTAGACTCAGAAAGAGTATACATTTCACAGTTACAAAAGCTATTAGGATGTTATTTTACCACAGCCATCAAGTGGGAGGTGGATGGAGCTGAAATCTATGAAGTAATACATTTTACAGAATCTTCCAGAAGTTCAACAAAGAGAGCCCAAACATGACATTATGAGCAAGAAACAAGACAATCAAATTATAAAATAATAAGTCCATAAGAAGAGTCTCCAGACTGGGCCTAGTACAATCTGAATCACTGATTGATCTATGTTAAATAAGTATATTGAACAAAAGTTTTCCATGTTAACTTGTAAATAATTTTCCATAAGTAAAACTACAACAGAAAGAAATGTAATAACCCTTTCAAATTCTTTGTGTTTGTATGGGCTAATTACTGAGGACATTTTTGTGAAACTTGAGAAATTATGTTCCCAAATGAAGTAAAAGTTACCTGTTTTTTGTGAAATATAATTTGTGCTTCATTCTTATAACTTGGTGTTATATCATGTCCTCATTTTGTAAGTAAAATAACGACATGCTGTCATTCTTGACAAAAGAGCTAACATTAGGATGTTTTTGCTTTCTACAAGATGCACTTTGGAGGAGGCATCAACAAATGCAGTATATTAAACGTACAGCTATTTAAAAATAAATTATAAAATAAACTTTGCAAGTTCAGTGTTTGTACTTTTAAAATTATAGTTATTTAATATAAAAATGATGCAAAATTTTTAAAAGGTTAAATTAGGCTTTGGATCCTTTTCAAAGTTCCTGTCTGTGCTTTAACTAGGAAAGGCACTCCAGTAACCTCCTGCTGCCCAAATGAGGCATTCTCTGCTCCAAAACTGTTTTCTTCCCCCACCCATCCCGGGCTTTTGTACTTGGATAAGGAAGAAAGAAACATAAACTATTTCACAAAGGTAAGAGTGACCGCAGTATAAAATGTTAACCTTTCTAAGAGGTCTCCCATTTAAAAAGATGCAAAGAGTGTCTAGCTAGTGAATTTCATTAGGATTGGGAGAAACGCTTTGAGACAGGACAGTGTACCTTTTGAATCATTAAGTATACAGGCCACCTGACCATTTCATAAGGCCACCAGGACCCTTCTTTATCAATAAGTCAAGTTACTACACCACCAATTTAAATATCAATTGGCAATATCATCTACAAAAAACCTTTGCTAACATTATATGTAATGGTGAAAAATTGTGTGTTTTTTCCTCTAATATCAGTAACAAGGCAAGGATATCCATTCTCTCTACTCTTATTCAACATAATGCTGGAAGTTCTAGCATAGCAAGAAGGCAAGAAGAAGTAAATGGTATACATACCAGAAAGAAAGAAAGAAAACTGTCCCTATTTGAGAGGACATGATTGTCTACATAGAAAATCCCAAAGAATTTACAATAAAACTAGAACAAATAAGTTCAGCAAGGTCAATGATTGAAGAATAACATAAACAAACTAATTATAGTTGTACAGATTGCCAGTGAACACCTGGACAGTGAAATTAAAAATACAATACTGATTATGATTGCTCAAAAAAATGAAATACTTAGGCGTAAATCTAACAAAACATACAGTATTTATATGCTAAAAACTATAAAATGCTGATGAAAAAATAAAAGAAGATCCAAATATACAGAAAACATACTGAAGATTCAAAATATTCAAAATAGCAATTGTCCCCAAATTTATATATATATATATAGGCTTAATGTAATTCTTATCAAAATTTCAGCAAAATGTTTTTAAAGATATAGACAGGATTGTTCTCAAATTTATATGGAAAGGCAAAGGAACTAGAAGAGCTAAAACAATTTTGAAAAAAATAAAGTGGAAAGAATCATTTTACCTGATTTCAAGACATACTATATTGCTACAGTAATCAAGACTGTGTGGTATTAACAGAGGAACAGACACATAGATCAATGGAATAGAATAGCAAACCCAGAAATAGATTTGCATAAATGTCAAACTGATTTTTTGCAATGGTCAAAAAGCAACTCAGTGAAGGAAAGACAGCCTTTTCAACAAATGGTGATGGAACAATCAGATACCCATAAGTTAAAAGGAAGGAAGGAAGGAATACTAAACTCATACCCAATACAAAAATTAACTCAAAATGATTATGGACCTAAATGTAAAACATAAAAATATTATTTTAGAAGGAAAAAAACCTAGGAGAAAATCTTCAGGATTTTCTAGGCAAGGAATTCTTATACTTGATACCAAAAGCATAATCCATAAAGGGAAAAACTGATAAGTTGGATTTCATCAAAATCTGAAACTTCTGTTCTGCAAAAGACCCTGTGAAGAGGATAAAAAGACAAGCTATAGACTGGGAAAAAAATATTTACAAGTCACATATCTGACAAAGGATTGTTATCTAGATTACACAAGAACTCTCAAAACTCAACAGTTTAAAAAAAATCCAATTAGAAAACACATGGTCAAAAGACAGGAAGAGAGACTTCACCTAAGAAGATATATAGATGCCAAATAAGCACATGAAAAGATATTCATCATTAGCCATTAGAAAAATGCAAGTTAAAACCACAATGAGATATCACTATATATTTATCAGAAAAGCTAACAAACACTAATAACATCAAAGTCTGGTAAAGATGCAGAAAAGGTGGCTCACTCATATACTGCTGGTGAGAATGTAAAATGGGACAGACCTCTGGAAAAGTTTGACAGTGTCTTAAAAAACTAAACATGCAATGCAACTACTGTACAACCTAGCAATTGCACTCTTGGGCATTTATCCCAGGAAAATGAAAACATATGTTCACATAAAAAATATACATGAATATTTACAGCTTTATATATAATTGTCAAAAACTGGAAAAAACCCAGATGTCCTTCAACAGGTTAAACCATAGTACCTTCATACCCTGGAATACTTCTCAGCAACAGAAAGGAATAAACTATTGATACATGCAACAACCTGAAAAAAGCTCCAGAGAATTACACTGAGTGAAAAAACTAATCCTAAAAGGTTACATATTGCTTGATTCCATTTAGGTAACACTCTTGAAATGACATAATTATTGGATATCAATGGTTCCCAGGGGTCATGAATTAGGGGTGGAAGGTTGGGTAGTGGAGATGTGTGAAGAGGTAGGTTGAGGTGAGTGTGGCTATAAAAGGGCAACATGAGGACCCCTTGTTGTGACAGAACTGTTGTACATCCTGACTGTATCGAAGTTAATACCCTGGTTATGAGACTGCAGTACAGTTTTGCCAGATATTACCACCGGGGGAAACTGGGGAAAGAAGGGGAAGCTGGGGAAGAAGTTGGCATCTCTTGGTATCATTTCTTGCAACTACATGTGAATCTACAGTGATCTCAAAATAAGAATCTTATTTTTAAAATCATAAAAGTAAAAATAAATCAATCTGGGACTGAAACACAGAGATTAACCCATAAAGAAATTTTATTGAGCAATTTTAAGAAATGTTGGCTTCACACATAAATTATACATGACACATTCGTGTTTATATAAATACACTTCCAAAGTGTATTTCCTCCAATACCTGTTTTTCCACTGGGAAACCTCACCTTAGACTCTATGACCCTCTGCAGCCAGCCAACAAAAGTATTTTGGACTTAAAAAAAAAAGGAAAAAAAGAGAGGTATTTTGCAGATTTTTCAAGATTCATAGTAATTTAAAAAAAAAACAAAACTGTTTTTCCTAATGAACTATCTTGGATTACAATATTAACTGAACAGTCTCTCCAAAAATTACATTGCTTCCTATTTCTTTTGTCATTAAGTTTTAAAACTACAATAGCTTAAAATCACAACACACATACTCACAGCCACATACAAATATCACTTTTCTAGGATGCTATGCTAACATTTCTATGACTATATTCTCTTTCTTTTTCCTCTACTTTAACTCAACACAAAATCTGGCCTAGCCACAGTGGCCCAAAATGACCTGGAAAATTACGTTTATTTTTTCTGGCAATGACAATCTGTGCTTGGAAACATAAAACTGTTATTCTGAATAAATTTCAAAGTTCCAAAGTACTAAAATTACTTTACTGAAACAGGACAAAATGAGCCGTTACTGCTAGAGAAAGGGATTGTTATTCCAGAAAGAACAGTGTGCTCTCTAGCCCTTGCACCACCACTTCTGTTTTATAAAATAAACAACTCTGGTCTCTTTATTTTACTTTGTGTTCTGTGGTAATAAATATCTTTTGAAGCTAAAATTCTATTACAAGTGTTCATTTTGTCACCGTTTTAAAAAACAAGAGATCAGTCTTACTTTTGCAAAAGAACTAATTTTTGCATTAGTTTGCTGGTTATTTTGATTTCTGCATATGTCCCCTAACAAAAACAGCAAAAGGAAAGTTGTTTGTTGCTTCTTTTTCTAAAAAAAAAAAAAAAAAAAAAAGCCCACCTGTCTCTAACATCAGTTGACATTCAGAAGGGGAATAAATAAAGAATTATTACTTTGCTGATCTATAAGTATTGTTTTAGTTTTAAATTGTGGCAATTCTAAACTTAGACCAAGTTCATTCTGCTTTCAGAATGCTGGATGAAAATTCTAGCAAAGCTGTTAGATATTGGAAGTCAGAGACAGGTGGGGGTTAGCTCAGTCTAGAGAGAGTAGATTTAGAGATATGGTCTAAGAACATTCACAAGTGAACTGTAGTCTAGCAGCAGACAAAGTGGACAAGTGTGGTCCTGCTGTCCAGCCCATGGGCCTGTTTTACATTTTCTGTCACTTAGGGATATGGATGTCTGAGGTGTGTTTTATGCTTAGTCAGAAACTGTGATAAAAAGCAAAAAGAGTTAGGAATGGGAGTCAAAAAGATTATTTTATTCTTTCTTCTCTAAGATTTCCTAAGACGATGAGATCAGGGGGAGTTAATTTAAAATCGTAGGCTTCTAATCAAGAAATGGATTCTCTAACTGTGCTGGTTGTCATCAGCATTTCTTCTCCACACCTGTCCCCACCACCCTTACTTTTTCTTGCAACTCTTTCAATTACTACCTATTTTGCTATTAATAGTACAGTATAGTACATTTTCACATTATCATGTATCTTTCATGGGATTTATTGACCATCTATTTCCAGATTTGATATATGTATCAAAAGTACAGAAAGAAATAAATAGGAAAAGTTCACCTTTTCTTTCTTGATCTCTACACTAACCTTCCTTGCCTACACACAGGAAAAAAAAAAAAAAAAAGGAAACACAGCAGGTGCTTCCCTAGAAAGAAGAGTCAGCATAAAAACTAACACAAAAGGTTAACAGAAGAACAATTAAAAAAAAAGAGAAACCTTTGAAAAACCTGTCACCACATACTGATCCACAAACCTCACATACTTGTTTATCTAAGAAATGAGCACAATTTCAAAGCCATGATGGAAAAAATTGTTTTCTTCATATTAATAATGAAATGGTTCTAGAATTGTTGAATCACTAAAATGTACACCTATAACTAATATAACACTTGTATGTTATCTGTACTGGAATTAAAATAAAAACTTAATATAAGAAACTGAAAAAAATAATGAAATGGTTCTAATCTGAAGTATTCTTCTTACCATTATAAGCTATTTATCTATTTAACATGGTTCTTTACGAAATGATGTATGCAAGCTGACTAAATAGATATACTGCCTGATCAGTGAGCAATTTAACAAGTTGCATTATGGACAATCTAGATGAATCAAAGGTAAGTAAGAAGTTGTGGAAAACAAATAACTGACTTATTCTTAGACTGTGCTTAATAGGCTGTGGCTACATGTAGACATTTTCCTTGTGTTATAATCAAGTACCCAGAACAGTGCCTAGCACATAATAGGCACTTGATAAATATTTGTGGTATAAATGTATCTAACTTAGGTCTGAAAAAGTGCAGAGCTGCACTTTACATTCTAAACATCCATCAGGACAAGGGCTACAAGCAGCATAATTGTCCAGGGCCTTAGGCAGCTGAGTTTCTCCTGATGTCCCTTCTCTGCACTATATGGACAGCTGCCTGCCACTCCTGCCTTAAGAATGTATCTGTAAATTTATGAAAGGATTGGTTTTACCATTTTTAAACAATTTACTTATATAGTACCTTAAACATGAGAAGAAAGCATTCTGCAACTTTGAGAACAGTATCATCAAAATAAATACATACTCTTTCACATATTCAAAACATTTACATTGTTAAACATTCTCTAACTTGGCCAGCTTTTTCTCACCAGTAAGCTTCTGTTACCTTGGCCTAGGATGCCCTATTCCCATCTGTCTATAGAAATACACAGCCTTCAAGGGCTTTTGCCCACATAAAGCTCCCCCGTTGACCATCCCAATATCAGGGATTCCTCCCCCACCCCACCTCTCCACTCTCAAAGAAGATACTACCTTATATAACATTTAAATCATTAACTGTCTTCTAGAGTTATTTTTTCATGTCATTATATATCCTCTTCCTTACGATCTGCAGTATGGGTATTGTCTCTTTGACTCTTTTGTTCTGTTTCTCTTAATCTCTACCATACCAGCCTAGTACATGGAAAGAACTCAGTTGAGCGAGAGAGGAAGAATATACGATGTCTTCAAACACATATAAGCACCATTTCTCAGCTAAATATAGCATAGCTAAACTGTGCTTAATATCTCTTACATGTAACTTAAAAGGTGAAGCAAATTAAATGCAATGGTTTAAAAGGTCTTTTTCTGGGTCTTTTCCCTTCCAGTTCCTGCTAGATTGCATTTTACATAAATCTGAAGGACATGCAGTAACATTAAGCATCAAGTTAAATCAATGGAATGATTAATGCTAACAGGCAGCCCAAAGCAATGTGCACAAAGGATAAAAGCATATCTGAGGGATGACTGCAATTTTTAAGTAAAAAGTAACGGACTGGTGGCTAATTAAGAGTTGACTGTAGATTTACCGAAAAATCTCAATGATTAATGATAGCTAATGTTTGAGGTTTCAATACACAATTTGTCAGTTTCAAAAGAGATATTTAAAAAATTAAACTGTTAACAATGTATGCATTGCCAAACTAAATACAGGATAAATGCTTCTGCCTGAGGACAGCTATTAACTCACAGGGAGGAGAGCAGGATAGAAACTGTAAAGAAAAATTGATTGTTAACCAGATTCAATGAGTTGATATATATGAAAGGTTTTAAAACACTGCTTGGTACATGATAAGTGGCAAAAATTAAGGTGAAACTGAAATAGACCTTTATATGGAGAGAGACACCAACATTTAGCATCACATGAACTTACAAACTAATTGTAGTTTCTATAATAGCTTACTATTAATTATCCATTTTGCAAATACAGAATAAGATTCACTTAAAATTTTAAACAGGCCCATGTATTTCCATTTTTTACAACAAGTTTTTTTCTCCTGAAAAGCTGCTATAAAAATATTTAAATACAGTATTTGGACACTCCTGAGTCCCTCTTTTCACAAAAGCTCCACAAATACCTGGTCAAATACTGTGCTGGAATTAAAGATGTCTTCC
Source organism: Leptonychotes weddellii (assembly GCF_054177405.1). Taxonomy (NCBI): domain Eukaryota; kingdom Metazoa; phylum Chordata; class Mammalia; order Carnivora; family Phocidae; genus Leptonychotes; species Leptonychotes weddellii. The sequence goes on along the minus strand of NC_138369.1, from coordinate 96,374,908 downwards.
TTCACAGGTTAAAAATTCTTTGCACTGAATTGAATTCTACAATCTGGCCATTATGGTTATTTCCTTTACCACTCCATCAATTCATTGCAGATGCCCTGACCAAAATAAATGTAAAACCTCTGAAATCATTCCCCCAGGTTTTATATCTACCTTAAAATGCTCTTAATGTTATGCTGTAATAACACAATACAATATCATACCTTTCGGATTTCTTCAGGTAATGCATGCATGGGGATGTGACGATCCATAATTTCCCAAAATATGAGTTCTGAAGTAAAATAATATAAAAACATTGATAGCAATAGTCAGAATTGAAATAATGTGAATAAAATTCAAATTAAAAGATATAAATTCTTGGGAGTACTCAGAGATGAATGGTGATAACTTTTAACGGTTATTTCATCAACTCAATGTTAAAAGGTACAACCAACTGGGCTTTTCTCAGTTAGCTATTAGGCCAATAGGAAAGATAACAGACAACTGAGTTAGAAACATTTTCTTTCTTTAGAACTTTATAGTCTAATCGTAATTTCTGTGGTAGTTTATTACTAATGATTTGTTTTGCAAATACAGAACAAGTGTCACTTAAAATTTTAAACAGGCCTATTTCTGTTTTCTTAAAAAAAGGGGTGGGGTCCAAAAACTTAAAAGTATCTAAATATAGTATTTTAGTTCAGCAGATAAGAAAAACAATTATGACATGAATGCTGGTTTAGAGGATGAAGTATGAAAAAAATAGTTATCAAATTAAGTATCATATGCAGGCACTTCTCAAAGCATGAGAAGTGTTCATTTACTTAAGATGAACATTTACATAATTTTACGCAGATATTTTACTTTAATAGATTTTCATTTTCTAATAAAACAACTCAACAAAATTCTATCACTACTTTCATGTAACTACACAAGATGAATGGAGACAGTACTTTCGGGTTTTTTTAATCTTTCCCAAATATGGAGAAAATACACAGTCCAGTTTCATGAGAAATGTTTATATATACATCTAAGGAGTGAGGAGTAGAAAGAGGGAAGCAGAGTAAGATGATACAGGCACAATTCCATAGCAAGGAAGAAAATCTGAGGGCCAGGAGTAGTAGACAAAGAACAACCTAGGAGTTCAGGAAGGAAAAATGTCTTATCTTTCCGGTGGGAATGGGAAACTAGGGAAGGCTTCCAGAGGCTGTTTGCTTTTGATCAGAGCAGGTTTTTGACACAAAGATAGACTGGAGGCATAGTACTCTATCAGAGACAGCAACCTCAGCCACAACAAGGTGTTAGGGAAATTGTAGTCAACAAAAATTTCTGTAGTGGCAGTATTTTTTTTTTAATAGTGCAACCATTGGTGGAAAGAAAATTCCACAAAGCATGCTGTTTTAATGAGATGCTGTTTAAAACAAATAATGAGCTGTCTTCCCATATAAAGATAATGTATGTGTGTGGGGGGGTGGGTACAGTTAACTGACATAGCTAACATAGACCCACATAGCCAAGTACATGATAATCTGATGTTTGGCGAACTGTCTCTGATGTGGCAAGAGCTCATAATTCACAGGAGGCTCATTATTGTCTCTTCTGTCATTTTACAATGGACTCACCATCAGTAAAATAAGATGGCATCATCTTAATTAAACTCTGGTGGGAGTAGAATCTTTCCTAAAATTACCAACTAAATCTCCTTTTTAAATTCCACCCATAGGGGCGCCTGGGTGGTTCAGTCGTTAAGTGTCTGCCTTCGGCTCGGGTCATGATCCCGGGGTCCCGGGATTGAGCCCCGCATCGGGCTCCCTGCTCCGCGGGAGGCCTGCTTCTTCCTCTCCCACTCCCCCTGCTTGTGCTCCCCCTCCCGCTGTGTCTCTCTCTGTCAAATAAATAAATAAAATCTTTAAAAAAAAAAAATTCCACCCATAAAATTATTTGAGAGCATGGATCCAGTGACAGTATAAACAAGGGACCAGTGGAACAGTTTTTGTTTATTACCTTATCTCTAAAGCTATTCCAACTTTGTGTCATTATTATAGCAAGTAGGGAAATTTGGCAGGTTCTAATTATTGAAGAAAAAATTAAAAATTAAATACTGCCAACCCAGAAAATCTCTCCACAATGCAGAAAGAAAACAGTCTCATTACTGAATAATCATTTAACTAGACTGTGATGTGCATCAGAGCCAATCTGCTAATGAGACTACAAAGACAGAAATCCCATTTTTATACAGCTATGTAGATACAATCCATTACATACATCTTCTCGAGAGAAATGGTAACTCATCCTCAATACAGTCTGTTACACAATTTCATAGTTCGTTTTCAGTTCACCTAGTAATTGAAGTAGCTAATAGCTGCGCTAGTTAATTGCGACTGTGCTAAGGAATACAAATCTCTCTGACAGAGCCCTTGGTACTAAAGTAAGCTGCCTAGGCGAAATTCCCAAGGTGACAAGGAGATAGCTTCCTTGATGTTTACATTTTAAAGAAATGGCTCTCACGTCCTCAAGAAAAACATTCTGGGTCTTTAAAAAGATTTGCATAGGTATTAAAGGAACAGAGGAAACATTCACAAATACCAAGTTTCTCAAGAAACGGAAGAGACCTTCCCCTTTGGTAACACGGCAATTTTTTAAATTGTTACTTCACTCTTATATTATTTTGCATGTTTTATCAAATCAGTTTCTTTTATTCTTTCACATTACATACATGTAGACTGCCCTTGAACAAGAGGTGCGGTGAAACTGGCAGCAGCTACTAAGTATTTGTGAACCTGCTCTCTTAACAGGATCACGAAGATGTCGAAAACACAGAAACGTCCTGGATTGTTCACTTCCGATTCCCTTCCTCACAGCAGTGTCACGCTGGGCCATTAACTCACGTTCGGCTTTCAGACCCTTCCGTAAACACACCCTTCCCGTGGTGTGAATCACCCGCAAATGAGCGGGTCAGGGTCAGGTGAAACGGAGTTCATGTTCTAAGACATTCCTGAAGCAGCGGCATTTTCCAAATAGAAACCAACTGCAAGGCCAGCCAAAACTGCTGGAAGGGTTTTGAAACCCGTCCCTTTCTAACCCCGTTCCCTCGGGACCTGCAGTGGCGGGAGGAGGGAGGAGGGTGCGGGACCGAGGCCGAGCTGCGCTCTCAGGGAGAGTAGAGGACGGCGGGGCCGAGCGGGCTCGCGGAAGCTGTGCAGGGGCCGCAAAGGGGGGCGAAGGAGACGCTCGGGGCCATATTCCCTCGCCGCGGCTCAGCTTTCCGGCCCTCTCCCCCCGTCCCCCCATGCCAGCACGCCTCCGCTCCGGAACTTCGTCCCGGGGGACTGGGTAGGCCGGGGGACTCAAGGAAGTCATTTCATTGTCTCACCTAGACCTCCACTCCGAGTGCGAACGGCTTTCCCGGTCTCCCGGGAAACCATGCTACACGTCGGCCCGACGTCAGAGCGCGGTGACGTCACGGCCCACGCCGTTCGCCAGCGCAGAGCGGGGCTCCCTTGCCACGCTCCAGGCCCCACGCGCCGGGCGGAAGCGGGAAATCTCACGATGGGGGTTTGGAGGGGAGGGCTTGTATTATAGAGTGCTGTAAGAGGGAAGGAAGGGGCGCGAAGGGCGGGGTGCGAAGGGCAGGGCGGGGGAGGGCGGGCTGGAGTCGTGGTAGAGGCTGCTGAGGAGGAGAGAAATGTCCCTAGCCTCAAGGTGAGTTGGAGAGAGACTCGGCCTGCAGTGGAGGCCCAAGTCACTATACCTCTGATCCCTGGCTCTACAGCCCGCATGGCGGACACAGCAGCGGGCAATTATAGTTATTGAGCGCTAAGAGGAGAGAAACCTGTAAAGGGTGTAAAGGGAAGCTCCGGTCATTGGCATTGCAGCGAGGGCAATTGGGAGGGTATTAGAATTTTCATCCTAGCCCCAAAGTAGTCGGGATGTAAGGGCTTGTTCATTGGGTATCTTGAGAACCCCTAGTACACAAGTTATTTATAGGAGGCTGCTCACCTTTACACGTGACTTACTTTCCTACCTTCATAAAGCAAGTATTTATTAATGACCTACTAAGAGACAACCGCTGCCTACCGGAATGGGGTGATTCTGTGACTAACCCAGGTAGGGACAGCTGTTGGTGTGATTTTCAAGTGTCTCAATAGCCCCGATCTCTCCTTTTTTTTTTTTTTTTTTAAGATTTTATTTCTGTATTTGATAGAGAGGGAGAAGCTGGCTTCCCGCGGGGCAGGGAGCCCGGATGTGGGTCTTGACCCCAGGACCCCGGGATCATGACCTGAGCCGAAGGCAGAAGCCTAACGACTATGCCACTCAGGCGCCCCCCGCCCCCCATCTCTCCTTTTTGAGGATTATATGAGGTCAAAAATGCAGCTCTTACAAGAAAAATCATCTGTGGCTCACTAGCAGAGAAAGAGACATTACTATCGAATGAAGTAAGGTTGAATAAATACAGAGAAAACTAAAACCTATAGATTTAGAGGTGATTAAACGATGCAGAGCAGTGCTCAAACAGTAGTCAAACTACTGATGAGAGCTGTTTATTAATAAAAATGATAGCATGAAGTACTGAACACTGCTAAAAACCTTGTTCCCCAAAGTCTTGGAGATAGATCTACCCTGTACACTTAACCTGGCTGATATTTTTGCCCCAACGCCCACCACCGACTTTGAGTTTCCACCCCCTCAAAGAGCATTTTTCTTCATCTGGGAAAGATAAGCAATAAGAGGACTGAAGAAAGGATTAAGGGGAGTAGAGGACAGCCAACGAAGTGGTCAGGTACAGCATGCTATGAGAAGTGCAAAGAACTTTCAACAGCTATTCATGTTCAGCATGTTTCGTTGAGGGACAGTGAAGGTAGGACTCTTCTCAATGGGGTTTAGACATGGGGCACAAAAAAGGCCGTTCATCTAGGTCCACTAAGTGCTTTATCTGGAACAGAAATTGCACACCTAAAGCAAGATGACTCTTCTGAGGCTAGTTTAGCTAGTAGTATGATTATCAGCAATACTATTTATTGAGTAGTTCGTGTATATGATAAGAAAAGGAAACGCTTTAAGGATGGGAGAAGATACAGCTGAAAGGCTGTAATTCATTCTGTGATTTAATTTCATCTGTCCTTAGTCATATCTATATGGCCTCAAGACCATTTTTCCTTCCACCATAAATGTCCACACCGTAAATGTCCCTTAGACCTGCGCTGTCCAATAAGATAGCCACATGTGACTATTGAGTTAAAATAAAATAAAAAAATTCCATTCCTTTATTGCACTAGCCACAGTACAAGTGCTCAGTAGTCACATGTTGTCATGGCATCAGACAGCCCATATCTAGAACATTGTCATCATCAGAGAAAGTTCTACTGAACAAGGAGTGGTAGGCCCAGTAAGAATTTCAAGGACAAAGAGAGTTAATAAATTATGAAGAATAGCTTTGGTAAAAAGTAGCAGTTAAAGGTGTTATTCCTAAAGACCTCAGCACAGATGAAGAGTTGTGACCTGGTGTTACTTTTTTTTTAAAAGATTTTATTTATTTGACAGAGAGAGTGCCAGAGCGTATAAGCAAGGGGAGCAGCAGAGGGAGAAGGAGAAGCAGGCTCTACTGAGCAGGGAGCCTGATATGGGGCTCAATCCCAGGATCCTGGGATCATGACTTGAGCCAAAGGCAGACGCTTAACCGACTGAGCCACCCAGGCGCCCAGGGTGTTACTTTTCCAAAAAGTAATCCAATAAGCCTCTCCCCAGTGTCTTGTGTGTTTATTCTTGACTCTCTGTTGATTTCAATCTCTCCCTCTCTCCCTCCCTCTGAGTTTCTTTCCTTGTCTTTTTTGTTTTTCCACTACTTTTCTTTCCCCATTATTGGCCATACTAGAACTGAAGTAGAATTTAAAATGTTCCTATCATTGGACATACTGAATAAAGTTTTGTGTTATTCTGTTCTTAAATTTTAAATCAGCTAAGTTTCACTTTTTACTGTGACTTTATAAAGTAATCCAGTGATAATTAAGTTCCTTTTCACCTCCTGTGAGACCCTTTGTTTTCCCCTGTAGGTCAATGACCCCTGAAAGAAAAAAATATAGTCCCTAGTTTTGGGAGAAGAGTCTCTGTAAAGTGACTAAATGAGGGCTTTCCACAATGTCTGCAGAACTTTGTGTTGTAGTAGTAATATTTATGAGAACACAGTGTCTGTGCTTTTGTTTCTATTACGAATTTACCTAAGATATTGATCCAGCAGGGCACTGTCATTCATCCCATTCATTTGGTAAGTAATATTATTTCCCCCTCTTCACCGCCTCCCATGAAAAGCATGTGGAAGAATAGGTACTTTGTCGGCAAGTCTGATAAAAATATCAGGGAGTCTCCCCAAGATTGCTAATTTCAAAGAGAGTTCAGAACTGTACCAAAGGAGCATGGCAAAATTATAGTTAGCCCAACTTTATTTTTATCCTGTGAACCAGAACACAGTACCATATATTCCTGCAAAAGTTTGAATAAAATGGTTGCAGACAGGCCTCCCTGGTTGGAAGCAACCATGGCTCTCACTGCTATTTCTGGGTTCTATCCAATGCAATTGCAGAATTTTTTAAAAGCTAACATTTATTGGGCTCTTTCTGTTTGCCAGGCACTTCATACACAATGTCTCATTTATTGAGAACCCTTCCAAACATAACTCAGTCAGATCCTACTTATTGTTTACTTTTACCCAAATGGTGGAAGTGGCCAAGGGCATGGCCCAACACATGAGCACTGAAGTGTTCTTGGACTGAAAAGTATAAGCAGAAGCACCTGGCCCTCATGTATTGTGTTAGTTGACTCTGCCGGCCAGTCAGTACCCAGGAGGCATCAGCCTACTGTGGATTAGTAACATATGTAAATACTCAAAAATACTGAATTCTGGAAACTTAACTTTGTCTTAGATTTACTTTTTTTCATAACATTTCTGATACAGCTTCCAGTTTTCAAAAAAGAGGTCAGCTGCAAGTGACTACTTGCTTTGTTGCACTTACCCCAACACACTTTATTCTCACCAAGATGTAGATTAGATTTTTTTCCTAATACTGTTTTGTTTTTTTAACTGCTAATCAACATTTAAAATTGTAGACTCCTTTGTAAAGCTGCTTTGTATATTTTGAATTCCAAATAACTGTCTAGAGGTAGCTTTGGCCACAAAATACTATTTGTGGGTTTTTCCTCTGTATATTTTTGAATCCATCCTATGTGCAGTATAAACTTGAGTACCTAATAAAATGAAGGTCACAATGTTTAAATAGCTTCTCTCTCTAGGAGTTCAAATGGGTTGTGATCTGTGCAGTAATAAATTCTATACTGAATTCTTTTTAGCCCTGAGAATATAATTATTGAACAAAGTTTCCAGTGAGACATCAAGCCTTTAAGTGATAAATGTCTATTCTCAAATACTAAAAGTAAGTCAGGCAACCTTTAGTGATTGTAAGTATATTCTCTTGTGGCCATTCACTACTGATAAGAGCTTTACTCAAAAATGTACTATGTGCCAAATATAGTTCAATATTTGTTACATGAGTATATTTATTCTTATTGAGATATAATTGACATATCACATTATGTTAGTTCCAGGTACACAACATAATGAGTCAATATTTGTATATATCTTGAAATAATCACAATAAGTCTAGTTAACATCCATTACCAGAGATAATTATAAACTTTTTCTTGTGATGAGAGCTTTTAAGACCTTCTTAGCAACTTTTCAAATATACTATACAGTATTATTAACTATAGTCAATATGCTGTACATTACATCCCTAGGATACATTCACTTCCATGAACATATTTAAAAACAAAAAGAATAAGGCGCCTGGGTGGCTCAGTTGGTTAAGCAACTGCCTTCGGCTCAGGTCATGATCCTGGAGTCCCTGGATCGAGTCCCACATCAGGCTCCTTGCTCAGCAGGGAGTCTGCTTCTCCCTCTGACCCTCCTCCCTCTCATGCTCTCTGTCTCTCATTCTCTCTCTCACAAATAAATAAAATCTTAAAAATAAAATAAAATAAAATAAAAACAAAAAGAATAAAACTCTCATGATACTGACTTAAAACCCTTGTAATGAATTTGATGCTCAAATATATGCCCCTGCTAGTTCTTTAAACTCTTAGCATCCAATATATAGCCTATAATAAATGTTAATGAATTCAAAGACTGAAAATTGATAACCGCCTTATGTATTTAAAAAACAGCTTTTGTAGAATTTGCTTGTTTAATGAAATTAGAGCTTATTTCTGAGATTTCCATAGGATTCTAGTGAAGCATCTAAGAGTCTAACGTGTTTTGATAAGTGATTGGCAGAAGTGATTTCATTCTACCTTTGTAGATATGAAGTTTATGTTTCTGTACCTATAATTTTAGGTAGCTATGGAATTTATAGGAATCAAATTATAGCAATTTTCCTGTCATTTTGTTATATTACATTTGTTATATAGAATGATTTAATTCCGTTAAATGAGTTGTGGATCATCTTAATGATATTTTCTTATGAATTATTGATAAAAAATATCAAATAGTGTTACTGGATCTATTAAACAGATGAAAAAATTAAAATACTTATAGTAGCCCTGGTTTGCAAGGGTATAGAGCAATAGCACTCTTAAACATTGCTTTTAGGGTCAAAAATTAATGCATATATTGTGAACACCTTGAAATGTTCAAAACTATTGTAGTGGACATCTGAGCCCCCTTCTTCCTTTTGTTCAGGAATCCAGACCTCCTCACCCTCCCCTCCCCAGTTACCCCAAACCCAAGGGAATCAGCCCAACTCCAGGAATCAGCTCAGATTAGGTCAATTCTGCTAGCCCCTTCCCCTTTACCAGTGATTTAAATCAGAAATGGGCCTGTTGGGTCAGCCGGGTGGCGCAGTCTGTTGGGCATCAGACTCTTCATTTCAGCTCAGGTCTTGATTTCAGGGGTCATGGGATAGGGCCCCAGGTCAGGCTCCTGGCTCAATGGAGAGTCAGCTGGAGACTCTCTCTCTGCCCCTCCCCTGGCTTGTGCTTTCTGTCTTGCTCTCTCTCTCTAAAATAAATAAATCTTAAAAGAGAAAAAAAAAAAGAAATGGGCCTATGACCCAATTCTGATCAAACAGTCTCCAAGAGAAGGCTGCCAGAAGCTTCTGGGAAAGTTCTTTCTTATTAGTACATACATTTAGTGTTCATCACAGTCTTGTTTAATGTTTAAAAGTTGGAAATATCAAAATGTGAAACAAATTGATATATCAAATATCAAGGTTGTGCATCTTTTAGAAATGATGATATCGCTCTTTGGTAATTAATGTCCCAATGGATTGTTCTGTGAAAAAAAGCAAGTTAAAAATAATATTATATGGACCCTCAACTCTATGGTCAACT
>NC_138369.1:96307614-96365057 GCF_054177405.1 Leptonychotes weddellii | reverse complement strand
AGCCTGGTGGTGGGTATTGAGGAGGGCACATTCTGCATGGAGCACTGGGTGTTATGCACAAACAATGAATCATGGAACACTTCATCTAAAACTAATGATGTAATGTATGGGGATTAACATAAGAATAAAAAAAATGTGAAGTTACCTCAGTAAATAAACATTTATTAAGCATCAAAAAAAAAAAAGGATCTAAAAAAAGAAAAATAATAAAATAAACATCTTGAAAAGCAAAAGAAAATGAGAAATTATACAAAATAAAAGCAGAAATTAATTCAAAGGAAAAACAAGCAAAAACGAAGCTGACATGAAAATTCAATAGAATATAAAGCTGATTCCTTGGAAAGTAAAATGCAAGACAAACCTTCAAATAAAACAATAGGAAGTACAAATAACCAATATTAGGAAGGAAAAAGGGAGAATTAAGTATAGATACAGGAGAGATTTTAGCAAGTCAAAATATATTGGAAGAATAAAAAACTGTAACTAATTAGTGTTTACCTAAGAATGTTAGAATGGCTTAATAAATGTTAGGAAATCTGTTAAACATTTATAAGATAAAAGAGAAAATCCATATGACCATCTTAATAGATGCTGTAAAAGCATATTAAAAATGAATGCCTGGGGCACCTGGATGGCTCAGTTGGTTAAGCAACTGCCTTCGGCTCAGGTCATGATCCTGGAGTCCCAGGATCAAGTCCCGCATCGGGGTCCCTGCTCAGCAGGAAGTCTGCTTCTCCCTCTGACCCTCCCCCCTCTCTCTCTCATTCTCTCTCTCTCAAATAAATAAATAAAATCTTTAAAAAAAAAAGAATGCCTCTATCTTTTGAAAAGTGTTAGCAAATTAAGACTAGAAGGAAAACTTTCTTACTTGATATCAGAAACTACAGTAAATATTATCCATAATGGTAAAACATTAGAAGCAATCCCATTAAATTGAAATTTAAAAAACCCACAAGGATATCTACAATTATCATTACTATTTAAGAATGCATAGAGTCAATGTAATAAGGCAAGGAAAAAATAGTAGATGTAGATGGTAAAAAGAAAAAGAAAAATCATCATTATTTGTAGTTATAAAAATCTACTTAGGGAATCCAAGATAATTAAAGGAGAAAAATTAGAACTAATGAGTAAAAATTTACTAGAGTGGCCACATGTTAGAACAACATACAAAAACCAAAATGCTTTCCTATAATTGAACACCAATGACCAATTAGAAAATATAATGGAAATAAATGCAACTACAATCACAATAAAACACTGTATAGATGATCAGCCATAGAAGAGAATAAACCTAACAAGAACTAGACAGGACCCATATTTATAATGGAAATAAATGCAACTACAATCACAATAAAACACTGTATAGATGATCAGCCATAGAAGAGAATAAACCTAACAAGAACTAGACAGGACCCATATTATGAAAACTATAGGGGTGCCTGGGTGGCTCAGTCAGTTAAGTGTCAGACTCTTGGTTTCAGCTCAGGTCATGATCCTAGTATTGTGAGATTGAGCCCTGCATTGGGCACCATGCTGGGCATGGAGCCTCCTTGAGATTCTCTCTCTCCCTCTCCCTCTGCCCCTCCACCCTGCTTGTCCTCACCCTCCTGTGTGAACTCTGTCTCTCACCCTCTTTCTCTCAAGCAACAAGGACAAAAAACTATAAAATTTAACCCACCTGAATAATGGCAGAAATGCCCATGTTATCAGATGGACAGACTCAAGATTATAAAGCTGTTGATTTTTTCCTAAATTAATATCTAAATTTAATAAAGGCTAATAAAGAACCCATTAGTACTTTTAAAAATGAAACTTGACATGTCCATTCTAAAGAAAACCTAGAATGGCAAATGGTAGGAATAGCTAAGAGTGGAAAGAGAACAAGAAAAGATAACTTACCTCACCAAATAGAGCATTCAGACATAAATAGAAAACTGTAGTAAATACAAAAAGTGGTTTAAGCACAGAACTATTAAATAAATCAATAGTTCACTAAAATGGAATCAAAAGTCCAAAAATAGTTTGTCATAAATAGGTAGATGAAGGACAGGTTTTTCAATATATATCTAGCTCAATAATAAAGGTGGCATTTTACTGGAAGGAAAAGTAGATTATTTGCTAATTGGTAGTAGAACTTTGCTATTCAATTGGAAAAAAGTAAAGCATATTTTTATCTCACACAATAATGAATTCCATATTCACTGAGTTGAATATAAAAAGCATTCAAAGTAAAAAAAAAAGGAATGTTTCTGTAATTTGGGGGAGCTGAAGGATATCTCTAAACGACATATAAAAACTAAAAATCAAGAAGGACAAAGATTGACAAAATTGATTACAAACATTTTGAATATTTCAGTATGGTGAAAGACTCCACAGACATAGTTATGGGAGAAAACACCCTCCATGTATATAACAGACAAAGGATTACAATACATCCTATGAAATGTTCCTGTAAAAAGGAAAGAAAAACAAAGAATATGAACAGATAATTTAGAGAAAAAATACAAACTGCCAAAATTCCAAGCTTCACTAGTAATGAAAGAGATATAAAGTAAAATGCCTAGGTTTTGGGTTGTTTTGTTTTGTTTTTTTGCATATACCTTGCTTGGTATTCTCTGAGCCTCCTGGTTCTGTGGGGTGGGGGGTGCTGTCTGTAATTCATTTGGGGAAATTCTTAGGCCTGATTTTTCAGATATTTCTTCTGCCCTTTTCTCTACTCCTTGAGGTATTCTAATCACACACACATTAGCCCTTTTGGTATTGTTCTGCAGTTATCAAATGTTCTGTTTTTAAAAAATTCTTTTTTTTCTCTTTGAGTTTTGATTTGGGAGATTTCTTTTTAGCTACCTTCAAATTCACCAATTCTTTCCTCACTGTGCCCAGTAGATGAGCCTACTGAAGACATTCTTCAACTCCATTACAATTTTTCATTTTTAGTATTTCCTTTTGATTCATACAGTTTCCACCTCTTTGCTGACATTACCTATTTGGTCTAACATGCTGTCTATTTTTCCATTAGAACTTCTAACATTTTGATCATAACTATTTTAAATTCCTTGTCTGATAATTCCATCATCTGTGTCATATCTAAATTGATTCTGATGCTTGCTTTGTCTCTTGCTTTGTTTTTTTCTTGTCTTTTAATATGCTTGTAATTTTTTTGTTGAAGCCCAATCTGTTGTATTAGTAATAGGTCTTGAGGTAAACAGGCCTTAAAAATGAGGATTTCTCTTAATATGGCTTGGAGTAGAGCTATGTTTAATGTTTATTGTAGTTATAAGTTCCAGAGGCTTCAAATTCCTCTAGTGTCCTAATTTTTGTCCCCTCTTTTGGCTTTGGAGCTTCCCTTTGTACTCAGAGAATGTGGGTCTTGCAATTCTTTCAGCTGTCATCCACTGGAGGCTTACTGGTGTGATGGTGAAGTATGGGGGGAGGGAAGTGTTCTATCGTCTTCTGATTAAGTCTCAGTCTTTTGGTGGCCTGTGTCTTGGAAGTGCGGCCTTCACAAGTGTTTCTGTCTCTCCTCCCTGAGTATAGAATCCTCCTTCCTTATATTCCATTCCTACTGTCTGGTTAACTACGTTTTTTGGGTTTGTTGTAGGTGAGACAGAAAGGCTGGAGTAGGGTGGAAATCCCCGCCTCCAGGTTGGACAAGCTCTCCTAGCATCCCAGGACAGTAGACCTTGGTTATGGAGAAGGTTCCAGGAAGGTTATACTATTGCTACTCTTCTTGTCCCCCTGCCAGGGCCAAGAGGGGATTTTCCTCAGATCCTCACCATGAGAACTTGGGGTTCCTAGGGAGGAAAGACCTCAGATTGTGGGGCCCCCTTATGATTGAGACCCGGGTGTTTCTCACTGTCACGTTAGTCCACATTCAGCCTCCAACAATTTATCACAATTACTAGCGAAGTTAAGTGGTCTATCACTTGAATTATCTATCAAATGAATTATCACTCTAGTGTGTTCCAGTGTATCTCTCTGGATGCACTTGTTTCTCCAGATTTCAGAGTGAAGTTTGAGTTGAAACTTCAATTCTCTGATGGATCTAAGAAAAGTCACTGACTTTCAGTGTGTCCAGTTTTTCCATGTTGTGAGGATGGGAAGGGTGACTTCTAAGCTTTTTACGTGTCAGGATGAAAACCAACAGTCTGCAAACTAAAATGTAATCCCATCTTTTGCCTATGAGATTGGCAAATTTAAGAATGATAATATTCAGTAGTAGAGAGAGAGGAAAGAAGTGAGCATTCTCATATGGTGCTGATGGGAATCTAAATTGGGTGTCATCTTTCTTTTCTTTTCTTCTTCTTTTTTTTTTTTTTTAGAGAGAGTGCGCATACATGAGCTGGGTGAGGGACAGAGGGAGAGAGAGAATCCCAGGCAGGCTCCATTATCAGCACAGAGCCTGATGCAGGGCTCGATCTCACAACCTTGAGATCATGACCTGACCCAAAATCAAGAGTTGGCCACCTAACCAACTGAGCCACCCCAGGCAACCCCATGGGTGTCAACTTTCTTTTATTTTTTAAAAAGATTTTATTTATTTGACAGAGACACAGCGAGAGAGGGGACACAAGCAGGGGAAGTGGGAGAGGGAAAAGCAGGCTTCCTACTGAGCAGGGAGCCCAATGTGGGGCTCAATCCCAGGACCCTGGGATCATGACCTGAGCCGAAAGCAGACGCTTAATGACTGAGCCACCCAGGCGCCCCAACTATCTTAAAGGCAATTTCACATTATCAGAGTTTAAGATGCACAACCCCTTTGACCTAGCAATTCTACTTCCAGGATTCTATTCGACAGATAAGCCCACACAAAGGTGAAAATATATATGTACAAGAACATTTACTTAAAAACTGCCCTTAATAGCAATAAATTGGGTACAATCTACAGTGCTATCAATAGAAGAATGGTTTAATATACTAAAATAATAGCATGTCTGTGACATATTGCTACATGAAAAAAATCAAGTAACAGAAGAGTATGTGAATATATTATCTTTGTGAAAACAAAACAAGCATAACATTGTGTATACATGGTGCATGGAGCTGGGTTTACATACACATGTATTTGTATCTGCTTGGAAAAGAGTCTGGAAGTGTAGACAACAAATTCCAAAGTTTAATAGCTTCTCCACTACCAAGGAGGAGAAACTTCCCATTTTAGGTTAGATGAAGACATTTTAAAGCAAGCACGTGTTATTTTTATAATTAAAAGCGCAAACACAAAGGAAGCAGATCCTGTTCCTCAATTAAAGAGAAAGCCGTCTGGGAAAAGATGGTAATAACCTTTAGTTCATATTTGTAAGCAATTCTAGGAATCTTAAACAAGTTGCATTTTTGTCTAAGTAAAAAAACCTCCTGGGAATGCGGCAGGGAAGGAAAGCCACTTCTCTGCCAGTGGAACGGGCTGGTTAACCTTGGCCCGTGCAAGAGTGAGTGCAGGAACCGTGTCCCTCTCACTTGTCATCGCCACTCCAGTATCTCTTCTATGTCAGGCACTCAGCATGGTCTCAGTATAGATTGGTTGAATTAATAAATGAAAGGAGAAATGAAAAAAAGGCAATGGCTCTGTGACAAATGACTATACCACGTATAATAGGGACATCTGGCAAACGGTTGACTGGAAGTTTCTCTGTTCTTACCGAGTTTAGATACCAGCCTCAGATTCTACAATAAATAGGAGTTTTTTGCACCATAGCAATGTTGAGGGAATTAACCAGACTGAGAAAGCGCGCTGCTCATTGACTGAGAATCTTTCTCGTACTGAAATGGCAGCAGAAGTTGCCAAGGTAATTTTCTTCCTGCCAGCTCACAAAAAGGATCACTGACTCAGGAAATGACCTAAATGTTTAACATTTTAGTTTTAATTCTTGCATTCAAAAAGTAATGTAGCAAATGGGGCCAGAATCAGGATTACCTGGGGTTTCCGTGGGTTAGAGTGTGTGACCACAAGGTCTGGGATAAAAAGAGAGAGACCAAGGCTTATTGAGCACCTCCTGACTATTCATTGAGGGACTAGGTTAATCACTCAGCACATGGTACCTCGTTAAATGTCACAACAAGCTTGGGACATGTTGTCATCATTTTACAGGTGAGGAAACTGGGACTTGGAGAACTTGGGTGACTTGTCTCGGGCATGGGCGGCCAGGGGCAGAGCTGGGATTTGAATATAGATGGCCCTGGCTCCAAAGCCCACAGTCACCTCCGGAGCCACTGGACTCTGTCCTGGCTGGTGTTGGCATGGTTCCCTTATCATGTTAACACGAGAGCAGTCCCCGGAAGACTCCAAAGGGCTCAGTGAATAAGAACTGACCAGACTGGACCATCCCCTCTGTGGAACTAATTTGGAGATTTTACACACATACGTAAGATCCCCACCCCATCTTTAAATTCTAGAAGCTAAGGGGAAATGACTCAGTTTTACCAAACACGACTCTCCAAATCTTGAATAAACACAGGTGTGCTGTCTATTCAGCCAAACTCGTCCCAGGATACAGAGCAACCCCCGCCCCCCCACCGCTGAGACAAATCCCAGTTCCCGAAGAACTGCTTACCAGGGTGTCAGTGATGCGGAGACAGTCACTTGTTATAAATACCCTCATGGAATAAAGATCTTCATTTACTTTCCCATAATATTTGCTAACTCAGATGAAATGTTTTTCATCTTTATTTTCACCATGGCAGAAAGCTGACCTATCAGAGAACTGCAGCTTTCTGTCTGTTTATGTCACCTTTGCTTCTTTCTCTAATATATTTTATGCTCCGTGTTCAGCCTCCCTTTACAGCATGTTAGATACTGTATCTGTTTCCACGACACCCTGTCCCGACCCTCTAATGTTAGAGTGCAGCATGGCCTGGTCCTGGACTTCCTACATGTCTCTCCTCCGCCGGCTTTATATATCTTTGACACACTGATCGCACCCACTTTTATTTCCCCAGCTTCCGTGACTCTGTCAGATGTCCAGTAGAAATCTCCCATGCAACAGAGCTGCAAAGAGCCTCGCTTCCTACCTTCATCTCAAACCTATTCCTCTCCTGCACCCTGAATGCAATTCTCCCTGTCTCGACACCACCAACCACCCTGTTGTTCAAACCTAGAATTTTCCTGGTTGCCGACCTTTCCCTCCCCCCATATCTACTTCTTCGGCAAGTTTGGAGGTTCGGCCTCTAAAACATCTCAAATCCATCCACTTTATTTCGTGTCATGGCCGGTATTAAGCCACCAGTCTCTTGCCTCAACTACTCTAGGCTGGTCTTCCTGCTTTCATCTGTTTCCTGTCGAGCAGCTGGAGTAATAACTTTAAAACATCAACAATATTAATATATTGCTTGAAATCTTGAAACGTTTTCCAGTTTTACTTTATCACGGTCTACAGGACTTACATTATCCAGCCTCTACCTACCTGTATGACTTCGTCTCCTGTATCTCTTTTAACTCACAGTCCTGCCGTCATATTACCCTTCTTCCTATTTCCTGAACATGCCAAGCTTTTCCCTTGGGTTTCCCTGGATGCTCCCCAGATTCTTCCCCCAGACTTTCCATGGATGGGCCTCCCTCATTATTCAGGTCTAGCTTACATGTTTCCTCCGGAATGGTTCTTCCATGACCACTTTGAAGTACTTCTCCTTTACTTTGCCGGTCATTCTTTATCACGCACCCTGTTTAGTTCTTTTTAATAGCAATTGTAATTATCTAAAACTACTTTTTCAATTACTTACCTGTTTATTGTCTGCTTCCCTCCGTAGAAAGACCCCTCCCCAGGAGCAGGGATTGTTTCTTGTGCAGCGCTGTATCTCTAGAGCTAAAACTTCCTCTTACTAAAATAGTAGAAGGTGTCAGGACAATTTTCTCTTCTGTCAGCCTACAGAATTATAAATCGCTGACTCAGGACCTGACTTAAACAATAATATTTTCATTTTAATGTTTGCATTAAAAAATAATGTAACAAATGGAGCCTGAATTAAGGTTCTAACTCAGAATCGGATGGGCAGATAGTTGGTGTTCAATAAAAGTGTGTTGAGTCTTGAAGGCACTATTGCTTGAATATGATGACAAAGGAGTGAAATGTTGCACTTTACTAACCTGAGGCTATAAATTATGATAAAGGAACATTATATTCATTTTACAGCATTCTAATTAATATAGAATTCTAGCTTGTATTTAAGATTTTTTTTTTTTTTTTATTTGAGAGAGAATGAGATAGAGAAAGAGAGCATGAGAGGGGGGAGGGTGAGAGGGAGAAGCAGACTTCCTGCCAAGCAGGGAGCCCGATGCGGGACTCGATCCTGGGACTCCAGGATCATGACCTGAGCCGAAGGCAGTCGCTTAACCAACTGAGCCACCCAGGCGCCCTCTAGATTGTATTTAAAATACACACTGCATTATGTCATGACTTACCAGATCACTTGTCACATCAGTTGAACATTGCAAAACACTGACCCCTTGAATTCAACCAAAGAAGAAGAACATGGGGGAAATCTGCTTTCCTAATTGTGACCAGCTGGCCTTACTGAACATTCCTGCTTGATTTCCATCACTTTGAATGTCTAGCCTCAGTTCTAAAAGCTGAGATGGCCAAATACGGGCTGCCCTAATGAGTGACCTCCACCTCACCTTGAAAACAGTGCCTCCCGGTTAGCTAAACTGGACTGTGGCCGTCCTGGCTCCTAGCCAATGAGCCGGCAGTAAAGAGCGTTGGTTGCATTTTGAACGACACCTTTCCTAAATAGAGGCCCATGGTGAGGATTCATCCTCTTGAGAGTGATGGAGGCATTGATTTTGCTCTTTTATTCCCCTTCACAAACAGTAACATATTATTTATTCTTATCACTCGCTTGTTACCACTCGTTATCTAAAAGCAAAGATGCAAAATGCCGAAACACGATAGAAGCCTGAGGTTTTCTTTTGCCTCCTAAGGAGGACTTCTAAATAGAGGCATTTTATAAACAGCTGTATGTTCTTTGGGAGAGGAAATTGGAGGAACTGGCTGGCTGAAAAAAAATGAAACACAGAGCTGTATGAGGCCTTTCCTTCTGATAAATCTGGGTAAACCTGAAGGAGCAGAGGAGGTAAGTGGTCCTTTTATTATCTGCAGACCAAGCCCAGGGCATGTGGTATGACCCAGAGCAACTTCTCCAAATTGAAGTGGATCTTTGTTAACTTTAGGTTAAAAAACAACAATACAAAATTAGAAACAGTCTGGATAAGTTGTAAGGAGGAGCCATTCATTTCTGTTAGATCTCTCCTGATTAGGTCTGTGGATCAGCTAAATTGGGTAAGGTTGTCTTTTGCAGTTTGTAAGAGATTTATTTCGGGATTCTATGTCAACAAAGAGTGCAAAATGAGTTCAAGTCAGATTCCACATAGATTTGGAGGAAGGAGAACATACAAATCATAATGAATGAAATAGAGAAAGATTTCCTGAGGAGTCACAGCAATTAAATGCTTTGGGCTTTTTTTCCCAATCCGGATGGGGGATGCAAGATGAGTTACCCCTGCAAGGGAATTAGGCTCCGCTGTTCGTTCTTGAGACTCAGGAAAGCCAAAAACTAATTTAAGCTTAGTTGAGGTTTCTGCACGTTATCAGGACTAAAACACATAAGGTCATAGAAATTCAGAGTTAGAGGGGACTTTGAGGATCTTCTACCAAATTTATAAATGGGGACACAGGTCCAGAAAGGCTTCTATCCCAAAGCTAGAAGTCAAGTCACTTTTAGGTTCACACCACTTTCCCCTTAATCTCTTCTCTGTCTACCTCTCTCTCTTTAAATTGGAAATTCTCAACCTACTTGAAACTACAGTGGTCTGAGACAGCTTAGGTAAGGATCTGGTTGGACTTCCTGTCCTAGTTGGAGACACATCCACAATAACAAAATGAAAATCATTTCGGAAAACAGAGTTCAATAGAGGGGACTCGTACTTCGATTTTCATGAGGGTTTCTGTTTTGTGTATCAAGGGATTTCTTTATTTCTGGGACATTCCCAGATGAAGAGAGTGAAAAAAACTTTGGTATGATTCAATGATGGTGGTTTCAGTTGATTTAATTTCTGTCAACAAGCTAATTATATATTATCCTGTTCCTCAAACCTCAACCACCCCATCCCCAAAGTCAAATGCCACCTATTTCCTTCCTGCCTCTGTGTACTCAAAGAGAAGCTGGAGACAATGAAGTTTCAGGCATACAGGTATACTGGGTCTAGAATACTTGGACATTGACATCTTGATTTGCAAGTCTTTAGGGAAATATTTAAAATTATTTTGAGTCAAATTATTTCATTGACCTTCTGAAGACATGATGACCTCAAAAGCATCCCCAAGAACTTAGGCCCACCATCATTGATGCCAACTGAGAAAAATGAGAACTCCTTTTTTTTTTTTTTTAACTAACTCATACTTTCTAAGAAAAAGAAAAAAATAACTCTCTCTACAAGAAAACAAGCTCTTTGCACAAAAAAGTGCTCTATGGCATTAATTGTACTAATGAACATTGGAAACTATCTTAGTATCCAGTAATAAAGTAATGATTAAGTAAATCATGGCATATAACCCATATAAAGTATTGTGCAAGAACCCAAGTTGATAATTATGGAAACTACAGCAATATGGAAATGTTTATTTAATAATTATGCACTAAATATCTACTGTATTCTAGGACTCTCCTGGGCAGTGGAAATAAAGGAGTTCCTCAAATAGCTTACACTGTAGTAGAGGAATCAGGCATGGACAAGCATTTCAAAAAGAAAGGACTATGAAGATAGAGAGCTAGAGGTATGTTCTGGGAGTTATAAGCCATTCAGTATGGGTGGGAAGACAGGGGTGGGAAGGAGTGGCTCCAGAAAGGAAGACATGGACCAGATTAAGGGGGCCTTGGGATTTATTCTGTGGATAAAGAGGTGTTCTTTTATCTTAGCAGGATAAGATACATGACTACTATAGTCATACATTCATTCATTCACTTAAGTATTTGTTAATTCAAGGATCACTTATTGAGCATGTATTCATTGTGATAGACACTGGGACTATAAAGATGAATAAAAATGATCCCAACTCTGAGAGGTTAACAACCTTAGTGGTGGGACATTGTCATATAAGAAAATCATTGTTAATACTGTGATAATCAGCACTTCAAAGGAGCCATCTACAAGGCGCTATGGAAGCACAGAAACAAACACTCTGATGGGGAGGGAGTGGATGAAATGGTGCACAGAGTCCTATATAAGGAAGAAAAAACTGTCTTCCCTCTGTCCATCTTAGGTTTATTGGCTGATGCTTTGTAAATTAGATTAAGAGAAAAAAGTTTGTTAGTGCACGCATGGCCCATGTACATGGGAGTACTCAGTGATGAGGGGATACTCAAAGGGGGTATAATGTAGAACTTGGGCTTCAAGGAGTTTTAACAAGCACAATAAATGTTTAAGAAGATGACAAGACAAAGGAAAAGGACTGAGTTTCTGGGGTGGCAAATTGTGGGAAGGTAAATATATGGGGAACTAATGGATGATAAGGGCTAGGTAGTAAAGTTTGTTACGCAGATTCTCTGGGGTGGTTAACTTCTGTCCTTCCTGGTAGATGGGGGGGGGGGCAAATAGGGGGAGGGTGGGGAGTTTTGTTTCCATCTGTTTCTTAATCGATTGCCTTCAGCTCAAAATAAGTGGAATGTTTCAGGGTGGCATATTCTGCTAACCACCACTTAACAGAGGACATGTCAGTCAGGAAAACAAAAAAATATATTAAGAATTTCAATAGAGAAAATTTAATACAGGGAATCAGTTAACCAGGTCTTAGAGAGAACTGAAAATACAAAAAAGGAACACTGAGGTTTCATAGAGATCGTAACTTCAGGAAGCAAAACCACCTCCTAGGTCTGAGCAAACAAAGAAGACATTGGGGTTATCAGAATTCAGAAGCTTGGGGATGGATGACATACAGAGGGGCCCCAGGCCCCAGAGGGGATCCCGGCCAGCTGGCACTGGTGTTTCTGAGGAAGGTGGGATGAAGCTGGTTCTGGGTGTGCCAAAAGAAACTGGACACTGGAAACAACTCCTGTTGTCAGGACGAAGGGTCATTGCTGGGTGACATTACAGGAAAAGCGAGCAAATAGGAAAGCACAGGTCCCTTCAACTTCCTCATGCCTTCTGGGTTCCCTTTAGCACCCCCTATTGACTAAACCAGAAGGAATTCTGCTGACAAAAGGAAAAGGTGGTTTGCATAGTCTCAACCCCAACCTCACAAAAGAGGGAAGAGGAAAGTGGGTTTGGAGCTGCCAGAAAACAGCTTCTTCTCCAGGTTCAGAGTACAAATCTGATCAAGTGAGGAAGCTGGCTGACAGGGAAGGCATTGCAGGCAGAAAGAAACCCCGCGTGCTGAGGCACGATGCCATCCCAGGGCTTGGTGCTCCTGGGAGTTACAAGGACTGATACCCATTGCAGTTGGAATGCAAAATGCATTGGGAAAGTATTGAGCCGTGCAACTGGAGTGATTGAAAGGGACCACGTGGCCGAAAGGGCAGGGACTCCCAGGCTAAAGAGCAAAGCAAGATAATATTCTTTAAATATCTCCTGCTATATTTTCCCCTTTCAGTTATTCAGGGTTTTTTTGTGTTTTGTTTTGTTTTACCCTCATAGTCATTAAAAATAACCTTGAATCTGAGGTTTTTTGTCCCAGGGAAGGGGAGTATTTGATATAGCACAGAACAAATAGGTCATTGCCTACATTTTTGAATTTCAAAATAGTTTTTTTTAAGTCCCTAGGGAAACAAGATAGCCTGAGGACAAGCCCTTTTGATTTGCAAAAGTATGGCTTTTTGAAACAGGAAAAGATTGACTCAACACTCCAGAAGCTTTATCAAGAGCCAGGACACCCGAGTCTATTCTAAGGAGCCATAGAGTAGGAATACACAGGAGAGGACAGAAGGCACGTTGCTCTTCCACAGGACAAAAGAAAAGCCCTCAGCAGCAGAGAGGAGAAACCAACCACAATGTCAGATTCCAGTGTTCGTGCTGTGTTCATTCCTCACCCCCTACGTCTGGGTCAGACCTGGGCAGGGCGGGGAGTGTGTGTGTGTGTATGTGTGTGTGTGTGTGTGTGCACTTCCCGAGACATTTAACTCTAAGTCCCAGAACAAAAAGTCTATTCCTCAATTCTCCAACTATAGCCTGTTCAGACTGCTCCACGGAGAAGCCAGCTGTTAGCCTGGGGCCACAACGGTACCTGAGGATGCATCTGGGATAGTGTATCCCCAAACACTAGAATGAACCGTTTTCTTGTTTTCAAGCTTGACAAAATGGTATACTATATGTGTGGAACTCGAGTTTTCCATATTATTTCATGTAGCTGCAGTTCATTCACTTCCGTTTAAGTATAGTGAATTGTGAGAATGTTCTCTGATTTATTAATCCATTTCCTGGTCAGCGGATATTTGTGCTGTTCCGTGTTCTGACTCTTCCCAACACTATGAACATGGCATCCATCTCATTAGGTTGTATATTGGGAAGGAACTGCTGGGCTATAGGCTATATGATTGTTCAAATTTATAAGATAATGCTAAGTTTTCCAAGTTAGTTATACCAGTTTGAATTCTCAGCAGTATTTTTAAGAGTTTCTGTTGACTACATTCTTTCCACCACCTGGTATTGTCTGACTTCTTAATTTTGTCAGTCTAGTGAATGTAAGATGTTATCCTATTATCATCTTAATTTCCATTTTCTTAAGGATTAAAAAGGTTGAACATCTTTTCAGGTATCTATTTGCCATGAGGGAATTCTGTTCTGTGAAATTCCTTTGTATATCTTTTGCCTTTGCTATCCAGGCCCTTGTCTTTTGATATTGATGGGTAGGAGATCTGTAGATATTCTGGATTCTAACCCATTGTTAATTACAGTTCTTGCAAACATCCCTTCTTATCTTAGTTTGTGGTATGAGTTTTTACTTTCTTAATAGTGTCTTTTGAGAAACAGATGTTCTTAATTTTAATTTATCAGACTTTGCTTTAGTGGTTAAAACTTTATGTCTCATATTTAAGAAATTTTTCTCTACTCTGAGTTTATAAAATTTTCTTCTAAAAGTTGTAAAATTGTGCCATTTATTTTACATTCTCAATCCACCTATAAATTGATATTTCAGAATGGTATGACAGAGGGGTTGAATTTTACTCTTTTCACGTGGATAATCAATGATGCCATGCACTGCTATGAGTGTCCATATGTCAATGTTCCATAACTACTTTTGATTTTTCACAAGTCCTGATATCTAAAATGAAGAAACTCATTGGTCTGTGAGAGTAATTTGGCCATTCTTGGCCCTTTGATTTTCTACATGCTTTTTAGAATCAGTTTGTCAATTTTTAAGAAATATTCTATTAGGACTTTTACTGGAATTGCATTAAATCCATTCAGTCTCAACCCACTTCATTCTGACTTCAATCTCTAGGACTCTGCTGCAGTGATCTTGCCAAAATCATCAAAACTCTCCATATTGCCAAATCGAGTGGATTTTTCTTCATCCTCACTTTACTTAACCTGTTAACAGTATTCAAAACAGATAAGAACTCTCTCCTTTTTTTTGAATCAGTTTATGCTCTGGGCTTCAGAAACAGTACATTGTCCTGATTTCCTTCCCAAATTAATGAACTCTTCTCAGTTTTTATAGGTGGCTTTTTGCCTTGGCCCAACGTCTGAATGTTGGAGTGTCACGGGGCCTGGTTTTCAATTCTCCCTCCTTACTTCTCTTCTGGTCCGATGGCTTTAAATGTTACTATGTGCTGATATATAACTGACCTGAGCTTCAGACTCATGGATCCAATTGCATAACTGACATTTCCAATTAAACTCCAAATAGGTATTGTAAACTAAATGTATATGAAAAGGGACTCCTAAATATGATCCTTTCCTAGTCGAAGTAAATACCTCCATCATACACCCAGTTGCTTAACCCCCCAAAACAAGAATCCCAATCATTCTAGATTACTCTTTCCCTCGTCCTCTGTATCTAATCCATCAGCAAGTTTGTAGGTGCTACTTCCAGAATGTATTTTGACTCCATCTACATTACTCTATCTTCT
The DNA here is from genome assembly GCF_054177405.1 of Leptonychotes weddellii. NCBI lineage: Eukaryota > Metazoa > Chordata > Mammalia > Carnivora > Phocidae > Leptonychotes > Leptonychotes weddellii. Next base: position 96,349,997 of record NC_138369.1, on the reverse strand, counting down.
CAGTCTAAGTCACCACCCTCTCTTGTTTTCACTACTACAGTAGCCTACTAATGGGTCTTTTTCTTTCTGTTCTTGTCTCACCATAATTCACTCTTCCCTAAGCAAGGAGAGTAACCTAAGAGTTAGGGCAAAACAGGGGCTGCCTCTGCTTAAACTCTTCCAAAGGCTTCCTGTTGCACTTAAAATAAAATCCAAACCCCTCACCATGGCCTAAAAGGCCCTACAAAGCTGACTCCTGCCTTCCTCTTAGGTCCCTCCTGGCTAATTTCATTCCCATTGGCCTCCTTCAGCTTTCTCAAATACGCAAAGCTCTTTCCCATGCCAGAGCTTTTGCGCGTGCTCTAGCTGATGCCTTCAGCTCACTGCACGGCTCTTACCACCTCATCTTTCTTCTATCTGCCTAAATATCCTCAGAGGAGCCTTCTCTGACCCTAAAAAGTCTGGAATGATTTTATTTATGTATTGGTTTACATATTTATTCCTGACTAGAATTAAGTTCTTTGAGGAGCAGGGCCTTGTCTGCCTTGTTCATCAGTATATCCCCAGCGCCTGCTAACAGTGCTTGGCATGTGGGAGATATTCAATAAATATTTACTGAATGGAGAAAAGCCTCTCGCAGAGGGAGTGTGTGGTGTGATAAGGAAAGAAGACAGATGACTGAGGCTTATGGAGCATTTTACCTTTTTTTTCCCCAACCACTACGTAAAAAAAAGGGCAGGCAAATGGACTTGGTATAGAAAGGAGCAAAGAAAAATGAAAACAATTGATGTGCTGGGGTGTAAGTGTTAATGGTATTTCCTTCCTTTTATTATTGTTGTTATGCTATTTGTATAATAAATCCAAATTTGAAGAGAAAATTAACTTATTTGAGTTCGTATTGTTTTATAATGAAATGGGCTGCAGTCAGCTTATGAAACCAGTTTATATTTATGATTTTGGAAGAAGAAGTGAAACCTGTAAGAAAATGTTCATCTGGATGTGCTCTTTCACCTTGTCTGATGATCTAATTTCTGCCCCAAATACTGAACTTACACATCTGTTTTAAAATCCAAAATACTACCTTATGTTAAGAATGTAGTTCTGTAACTCAGATATTTCATGTCTAATCTATTTTAGAGAAGGAGAGGTTTAAACGATTGTCAATATGTTACATTTGTCTCAGTTTTAATTATTGTCTTAGTCATGTTTTAGTTGGATGTATAATTGAAAATGTACTATGGGGGTGCCTGGGTGGCTCAGTTGGTTAAGCACCTGCCTTCGGCTCAGGTCATGATCCTGGAGTCCCGGGATCGAGTCCCACATCGGGCTCCCTGCTCAGTGGGGGTCTGCTTCTCCCTCTGACCCTCCTCCCTCTCATACTCTCTGTCTCTCATTCTCTCTCTCTCAAATAAATAAATAAAATCTTTTAAAAAAAAAAAGAAAATGTACTATGGCTAACACAACATTCTGTCCAACAATTCGAATATGCTAGAACAGTCATAAATGATAATAAGTACATACTTGTATATATTATTTATTTAACAAATCCATACATAGTGCTTATTATGTGCCAGGCACTGTTCTAAGGTCTTTAAATATGAAACCATTTAATCCAATTCTTATAAAAACCTTATGACATATGTACTATTATTATCCCCATTTTATATATGAGGAAACTGATACGCAGAGAGATTAAGCAGCATTCCCAAAGCTTACATAGCTCATAGTCAATGCCAAAACTGAGATTAAAATCCAGGCAGTTTCTCGCTACTGGATGTTCCCTATAACTGGATGTTACAGTGATTGAAACTTGGTTATGTAAATGAAAATGTTTTCTTCGTCCAATTGCAATAATTTCCACATGCTTGCCATATGCCTGTTCTTTTGAATAGTTGCTTGTTCTGAAACATCACGAGAAGAGCCAGTACCACGGGTAGCTACTGAAATATCATTTAACACCATGAGATTCTGAAGGATATCACTAATACTCCCATGGTCAGAGCCACTGTGGACCATTTTGCAGCCTGGGCAGAGTACCGTTCCCAGGCCATGGCCCGTATAGACTCGATGTGATTGGCACATCTTAAGTTGTTTGGGGTCTAACTATCTGCAGTGACCCTGCGAGCGGCCTAAAGATTTATTAACTTTCTCAGAGAAAGACTTCCAACTGGGAGACCCTTCTCTCTACATGGTCCATTTTTAGTTTCCACCCATCAAAATTTATTGCTAAGAGAATGTATTAAAATGCCACTCGGTGTATTGGATACTTGTCATGTCTTCCATTTTCAGTTCACTAGAAAGAAAAAATGCTTACATGTTTAAATGTGTCTCCATATATGGTACACTGTAGAGATGGTTTGCTTTTTTCTATGTGAAATGTTGTGATTTTAAATGCCTTTCTGGGTACTTTCAGAGATGGCAACAAATCTAAGCCAAGATTCTATGAAAGGCCACATTCATTCCTTAGTCCACCTGCCTTTAGATAATTTTGAGAACAACCTATTAAATTCTCAATTCAGTTGATTGGCAATTAAGGGTTTGGTACTCCTGGTCCTCTGGGCTTAACCTCAAAACGCAGATGCTGTCATTCCTAGAATGATCAGAACTGGACGAGTCAGGGGTACATGGGGCCTGGGTGGTCCTCTTGTCTGAATTTTCCTTAGATGAAGAGCCTGAGGCTCAGAGAGTTGATAGTAGTTCATGTACACACAGCAGGCTGGTGGCAGGAATGACACTTGAATCTCAAATTCCAGTCTTACTTTTTTTTTCCTGTTACATCTCATTATATCCTATACTCCTGTAGAAAACACAGACTTTATTTACCTTGTGTGAATACCTTAAACCACCATATCCCAACTTTGTTATTTGCCCTTGTCCACATTCACTAGGACAATGAGTAGAGCCCTTTTAGCATTAAATGTGATCTATTCCATCTTTAGGAAGAAAAGTCCACTACTAGCTCAGAAATATAGACTGGTGGTTTATGGGTCATGACTCAGGAGTCAGGGCTCCACCACTAATTGTATGGATTAATTAACTGGTTAATGAACTTTTACGGGCTTTCCCTGATTATGAAATAAGAGGGTCAGACCAGTGGCCTGCCATGTACTCTCCAGCTCTTGTATTCCATGTTTCTGTGAACGCTACTTGTCAGTCTCCATTATCTTGTCCTTAAGGTACATTTGGAACATATAACACTTTTAGGTCTTGATCAAATGAGATCATGTGTTTTAGTAGCCTTGTCAATTTTGCTACCTTATTTTTCCCATGTTGCTTTTTTTTTTTTTTTTAAGATTTTATTTATTTTTGGCAGAAAGAGAGAGTGTATAAGCAGGGGGAGCGGCAGGCAGAGGGAGAGGGAGAAGCAGGCTCCCTGCTCAGCAGGGAGCCCGATGCGGGTCTTGACTCCAGGACCCTGGGATCATGACCTGAGCCGAAGGCAGATGCTTAACCGTCTGAGCCACCCAGGTGCCCTCCCATGTTGCTTTCACTTAGGACCCTAATCCTCTAATATTCTGTTCTTTTCTTCCACTAAATATACAGTGACCTGTCATTCTGCTCTGGTGAGTCTAGCCTACTTTTTGTTTTTGTTTTCGTTGGGAAAGGATTGTTGCTAAAATGAGCAGAGGAGGAAATTTCCCAGGTGGGTTCTTCAGAGTCCCAGGGATCTTCCAAGGGTTGCCGTGGTTAGGACTTCATGACTGCTTTAACCAGAGGTTGGTGTCTGGTGCACAGGGAACTCCTGGGGTGCCTGGTTTGAGAGCAGAACCCACAATAGATGCTTAGGACTAGACACTTCCCAACAGACTCAAACAGACTCTCTTAAGAGTCTTAGAATCAGAAGCAATGAGGCTGTAGAAGCTATGAAGTAGAAGAACAGTTAGTCAGAAAGGAAGGAAAATGAATGGAGATAGATAGTAGCTGAGCTACAGTAATAGTGGGCTCACTAGAGCCAGAATAAATAAACAAGCCTGAGGCGAGGACCAGATGACCTGATGACCAGAGCTCTTATTGTATCCTGAGGGCATCAGAAGCTCTTGTTGCATGCTATACCATGTTCTAATTCTCTGTGAGACCTGGTCAGCTAACAGCTGTTTCTTGTAGCTCCAGAGTTCTCCACTATCTTTCCCAAAATTTCCATCTCCTAAAGAACCCCGGATAGTCCTCTGTACCTTGCCATTTGAAAGAGCCTAAAGAATATGGTGTCTTTGTCATAGTGCCTGCATGCTGCATCGGGCCATCATACAGAAAGCACTCAGCAGTGTTGGCTGGATGCCACGTTGAGAGGTACGGAATGACTTTAGAAGTGACTGAGTCCATGGCAGGCTGGTGAAAGAGTAGTTCTGTACAAGGATCAAAGTGTATCCAAAGCTATCTGAAAACTTGTGGGCTGAAGCACAGCGAAGCCTTGCGAGTAGGTGAAGGAAGAAGTGGTTTATGCAGCAAGATGACTAGTAAGTTCCCCTACCCAAAGTATTTTTCACTCCAGTTTGCCCACACTGCCTGAAATTGATGCTGGGAGATGAACTTCTTCAGTGGAAGTCATTCTGTCTGCAAGCACCCACTTGTAAAGTACTTCTGTTCAAAGGGAGGATTAACATGCAAAGCTGTTATCAGTATTTCCCACCTTAGTGTGCATTCATTCAGAAAACCCCCTCCTTGCAGTCTGTTGTCTTCAGGGACTGAGGAAATGGGAGTTTCCATGGTCACAGGAGGTAGAAAGGGGACATTTTCAGAGCAAAGAGCACTGCTGAAGGAAAGTATGGTGACCGTGTGGACAAAATAAATTCTGGCTAGTCTTGGTGAAAGAAACAGTAGGGATGAAGCCAGATGTCAAATACCTCCAGGCCTCACTCTGGATGACCCCAATGGCCAAATATAATACACAAAGACAATCTTCCAGGATGTATGTTGTAGGACAAAGATTATAGGCTTTGGAATAAGAGGATCTGAGCCCTGAGTCTGTTCTCTGCTGCTTGTTTATCGTACATATAACTTGCGGTTTCTGGGCTTCAGTTTCCCCGTCCATAAAATGGGACATAATAATAATATATAATTCTTCAGAGGGAGGTGGTAAGGACCGACGGAGAGGATGGAGGTCAAATGACCGATAATTGCAGACTGCATCTGTTCCTAAGTAGTTCAACAGTAGTAGCTGAAGGAGAGGGAATAATTAAGGATTGTTTAAGCTGAGGGTAGACCCTTCCGGCTGCTAAGTCCCAACCCCCCCAGACCCCACTCTGGCTGGGCCTTAGAAGAAGTACATGGATTGTCTTTTTTCCTGCCCCACACTGCTGTGGTGGTTACTCATCACTTGCAAACATTTTTTTTCCCCATCTTTTTCTCAGTAGCAATCACTTTTTTACTCCTTACTGGTCTTGCTTTTCTGTAATTAGTTCTGAAATTGACCTTAATAGTAGCCCATTAGATTATCTCCTTGTCCCCTTGCTTTTCTCTTATAAATGTCTTCTAACAGATAGGTATGACAGTTAAGAAGTATTGGTCAGAAACTATAAAAAACTTGAATCAAGCTAGTTTAAGTAATATAGGGAATTTAATGGTTTATATTACTAAATGGCCCAGAGATAGATCTTCAGGCAAAGCTTGATCCAGCAGTAAAATGATGACATCTGGGACCTAGTTTTTTTCAGCTTCTCTATCCTGCCCTCTGTGGTATTTGCTTTTTTTAGGCAAATGGGTTCGCCCTCATTATGACCCTAAGATGACTGCCAACTGCTTCAGTGTGTCTTGTCCATCAGGAAAAAGTGACTAATGTTTTCCCAGCAAAAGCCTCAAGATTCACTTTGATTGGATAAACGTAGGTCACATGCCTCTGAACAAATCTCTGTGGCTAGGAGAGATAATGCATTGAATAGCTTAACCTAAGTCACATCCTCTATTCCTGGGACTGAAGTAGATTAAGTTCTTCCAGAGTGTCATGGATCCCAAAATAGTTTCTGGGCTGATAAGAGAGTGAACAGGGAAAAAGAGATGCTGGGGAGGACACTAACCAAAGACCACTGTAACAGTTTAAAAAAAGAGGCCATCGTTCTGAAAAGCTGCAGTGGCCATGTGCTTAATGATTTTTCCATTTGAGAACTAGAGAACATGCTGTTAAACCAAATTTGATGTGTCCAGTGTAATATGGATTTACTTTCATCAATAGGCATGAAAAATAATCATTAACCTTTGAATTTTGTGATTTTATAAAGCACTGACTTCTATCCTTCAGTGCTCTCATGAGGGAAGCTTTTGTTGATGCATTTTGGCCATTGCCAACATGCTCTAAATTGAAACAGAGAGTGTATTTTTTTTCCTTCTAGTGTAAAATCGAATAAGCTATAGCACTCTGCAGGAAGTCAGTCTAGCCACAGCAAATCTGTACTTGTTTTTGTGAGAGAGGATGGGAAGAATGAATATTTGCCCTGTGGCATCAATTTCCTGCTTAATGTTCTCCAAAAGGTATTTGGAAAATGCCCAGCAACACAGATGTACATAAATACCATACATAACTTGTTTTCGTGAGTGGAAAGAGGAGTCTGTACAATTATGACAAGGCTGGCTTACCCTCACCTGCTGGTAGCTGGTGAATCCCTCTACCTTTAACTTAGTGATTTGGAGAATGGATCATTCCAGAGTGTGGCATTAAGGACAAGTCGTGTAGAAATAGCATGGCATTTAGCTTCTGAGCCCAAGTTCTTACTCATTTAAGGCTACTTTCCTCCCAAAGTTGGCTAGTGCCTGCTGGAGGTTGCCTTCAGGTCGCCTGTAAGGAGCAAATACTTACCAGGACGAGTTTCTAAGTAAACGAACAAATAAAAAATAACCCCCCAAAACAGAAACCCATCTGTAAGATCTGCAGACAGAAATTTGTTTTCAAACCACAGAAAAACATATGCACATACCACACGGCATCTCTCAAGGTGTGGACAGACGTGTTCTCATTTCTGTAGATCACATTACCCCAGACCACTTGCACACCATTTCTGGACATCTTCTTTAAAAGGTTATGGCTTAGTTGGAGAACCAAACTCATTTTTTTAGCGACTAACCTCTAGGGCTACTACATGAATTAAGAACTTGACATAGAAAAGAAGATTCAGACTCAAGAATCCATTCTCTAACTTACTCATCTTCTGAGCCATTTCCCTGCATAACACAAGATGAGAAATAATAGTTACGATCTGTTATACCTACTAAGGTGCTTAAGAAGGAACGTGCAAGAAAGGTCTTTATATGTCTCAGAGCTGATCTTCATAACACCCCACAAGTTGTCCATATCTCCCTATCTTATAGATGAAGAAACTGGACGTAGAGAAGATGAATACAGCCCAAGGCCACCTGAGAAGCTGGTGGAGCCACCATTTGAGCCCATATCTGGCTGGCCCTAAGGTCCATGCTCTTTTTTCAAATTTAGAAATTATTAATTTAGGATTCATGATAGGCTTCAGAAGATTCATAAGAGCCTAAAATGGAATGCAGGTATGTAAGTATGTTCATATATGCTTTTTTTTTTTTTTCTGGGGAGAGGATCTAAAACTTCCATCAGATTTATCAGCTGTATTTCCACAGCCTGGCACAGTCTGGAATACAGTAGAAAAATCATAAATACTGGTTCAATAAACAATATGGGCCCAGAAGAGGATCAGTACCACTGATTTTATTACACGCCTCTGTATCACTATAGCTTGTCCTAGTATCTGTCCTATGTTTAATGGATTTGAATTTCCAGTACAACTGGCTTCGTTTTGGATACATATATCATTCTTTTAAAAAGTTAAAGATGCATAATTTAGTTGAGAATTCATTTGAAACTAGTTATATAAAAATATTAAACAATTTGAGATGGTATTGTCTAAGGAGATGCTTTTTCTTAAATAGAGCACATTAATGCAAAGGACTGGAAACTAGACCACCAAAGAACAGAAATATAACGTGAGCTACAAATGCAAGTCACAAATTTTAATTTTAATCTTCCTAGTAGCCACATTAAAAAAGAATTTTTTAAAAGAGCAAGTAAAATTAATTTTAATCATATATTTTATTTAACTCAGTATGTCCCATATATTCTCATTTCGACCTGCAAGCAATATTGAAAGTTGTTAATGAGATATTTTACATTCTTTTTTCCACACTAGGTCTTGGAAATCCAGTGTGTAATTTTACACTTCCTTCAGACTGGCTTTATTGCTTCTGCTCAGGGGTCATGCTGGCTCCTTGCTGCTCTGTGGGGTGGTACACACAGAGACTCAGCTGTTTGAAAAAAGGCAATGCTGGTGAAGCCTAGAGAAGAGGGGGAAGAGAGTACAGCAGGCTTGGGCATGTGGGGAGACACCTCGATAATCCAAGACCCAGTGATGTTGGGTTAGGCCGCCAGCTCATATTGCCAAAATTGTAGCTTTGTAGGTGATTATTAAGACAGGCTCTAGAAAACAGTGGAAGAGTCAGCATTTCAGCATCTCCATACCCACAGTCACCTTCTTTTCTTGGTAACCGAGGTGCAAACTTAGGGCATACATGTAGGGGAAGATGTGATGCAGAGTGACTAAAGTTACGCCCAGTAATTATAATAATTTTGTTCTTTTAACCACACCTAGAGCAAAGGATCTGTGTTTTATAGCGCAGAGCTTAGGCAGTCTCTGGCCCCCTGGGGGAGAAAAGCAAAGCAGAGGTCCTGGAGTTGCATTCCTGCCTTTTACAGATACAGGAAGGAGTCTGCCGAGTGCCTGAGGTCATAGGCTGCAAGAACAGACAAAGCCATAAAAGAGCCCAGGAAACTGCTCTGCACCCAGCCCAGGCTTCACTTGGTCCTTTCTGTGCTTTCTTGAGGCCATACCAAGGCTTTTCCCCAGGGCATTGTCCTACCCTCCTCTCTGGCCTGCCTCCTCCAAGCCCTGAGATTGAACACACTTAAAACACCTTCTGCTTCTAGGCAGAGCAGCTCTGTGATCTACAGACACGACTAAGAAATATCTTGTTGATGTAAAGTATCTTGCAAAATTACATTTCTTCTTCTAAATTTTTTAGTGATTCAACATGACAAACGTATGATTGTCATTCTCCATAAGATACTGCTAATCCATTTGGGAGCTCACAGTTTGGTTAGAGCGGTTGCCACGCCTAGATTCCCAAGAACTGAGCAGTAATCTGAATCCATATATAGCATGGTTTCCTTTTATCCCCAGGTCTTAAGTTAAAAGCATTTGTTTTAGGCAAATGGTAGAGGATGTTTTAAATTTCAAAGAAAAAAAATACAACAACGTGGGTAAAGACATATACCACTGGAAAATGGAGATACTGTTTATTTGGGAACCTCAACAGCTCCTAATAAATTACAAAACATTGACAAAACAAGTTCAAATTGTCAGAATAGAATGAAATCTATTGCTGGGTGAGGTGCCAACGTGGTTGAACAAAATCTTTCCACCACCATGTTATCCCCACTGTTGTTAAAACCACCATCAATATGCTCCTTCCATTAACCTTCAGGTAGTCAGGGAAAGGACCCATGGAACCAATGTTTTATGAGGAATTTCCCCTGTACTCAGGGCCATGTCCTCCCACAGTTACTGGGTCATGGGATGGTATAAAGTGGCAAGTGCAGCATTTGTAAACCATTCCACAATCCAAACAATTTCTCTCTCCTCTATAATGATGCGAAGTTATTTGCTGAGGTAGACATCGACTGGCCTAATAGAAGAGTCTAAGAAAGCAATTAACTAGGTGGGTGAAAATACAAGTCAGAGATGGCTGTGACTGAACACCCTTGGGGAGTAATGAGACAGGAATTCTTGGGACTTAATTCATAAAGAAGAGCATTAGAGTGTGGAGGAGTGGATGGGTAGGCGATGACTCATGTTCCTGCATAGGGTGCAACCTCAAAATAGTGACGCTGATCCTACAAAGTGTGAATGAAAACCAGTCTCAGAATTGCAGTCACTACTCATGGATGATTGTTGACTCTACTTTCGAAGATTAATTCCTAAGATTGCTTTTGTAGAAGAGTGCTCTGCTCACAGTTTATGAGCAGAAACAGGAGGTTGGTTCCTCAACATGTGTGATCTAGAGCAAGATTCTTAATTGCTGGAGCCTCAGTGGCTTTCTCTGCAAAATGGGGATAATGCAGTATAAATTAGAAAATGCATGATTCATTACATAGGACCTTCGACACACATTAGGAGAGATGATAATGTAGACTTTGTTTACTAAGAGAATGCTTGCTTTATCTCTATTAATCTCCCCTTCATCCCCAGGAAATAGGTACTATTTTCACCCCCATTTTATAAGTGAGGTTAAGATCACACAGTTTGCAGAAAGACTTCTACTTTATTTCTCACTGTTGTGCACAACTAGATTTCTTTAATATGTAAACTGTATTATTTGCAATGGTTTAGACACCAATGGAAGATGAAGATCATTCAGACCCAAAATATAAATCCATAGAGAAAAATTCACTAATCCGGAAAACTGAGCCATTTCAAAGGACATGCAGCCTTATTACTTTCAAGTACATACAGTAACCAGAGAAATGAGTAATAAGTGCCGGCCGTTCAGGCCCAGATTCAGTAAATAGATAAAAATGATTAGCTTATCTAAGAAGTTCTGGTTTTGCCTACACTTTGAATAGAGTGTTTTATAAATGAAAGAAATCTCAAGTGTCGGAAAACAAATTATTTTCTTTGGTAAGTAAATGCTTCCTTTCAAATATTATTTATACTATTCATTTACTTACTAAGGCACTTTTTCTCATATATAGTACAAAAGTACACTTCAGCTCAGTCCCTGCACACATTATAAAAAACTTAGAGATTAAAACTGTCTATATTAAATGTTAAAATATTTTAATCAGATTAATGTATTTGCCCTTTAATTCTTTAGAATATAATGATCCAAAGAAATGTAAATTTTTAAATGTTTTTCAAGTATTACAGTTATCCAGACTTCATAACAAAGATTTATTCTGGTATTAATACGAATGGCATAATTATCAGCTATGTCCTCTGTTAATGGAGAAAGTGTTTGCGGAATGCACTCTTTCCTCACATGAAATATTTATGTCATTTATGAGTATGCTTTATAGTAGAAAATGGAAAAATGGGGAAGAAAGTGTTCAGACTATAGTCTTTGAGAACAGTGGTACTGGATCTGCCCTGGGTTATAGACCTGGGACTTCCATTCACTTTGGTGTACCCGGCAGGGCCCAGACTGGGCGGGGAAATCTTTTAGCTACTGCTGTGAATCCATGGAAAATATTTTAGTGTGATGTATTCTCCTTAAAAGTTAACAAATTGTTACAAAAAGCATAATGGGATTTATTAAATATGGTAGTCCTGAACCATGCCAAATAGTTCATGGTTTTGTGGGAATATAGCAAAAGTAGTTATTGGTATTTTAATAAATGAGGGTCTCAGCAAGTTCCAGCGTTGAACATACAATCATTACTTAGGAGTACAAATAGCAATATTTTTCTATCTCCAGAGTACATTCTGCTCCTGATACGCCTGCATAACTACAATGAACCATTAGTGGGAGTTACACACAGAGGAAAGAGACTGAGGAACTACATTTCTTTTCTGCTGCCCAAACGAAATTTCATCTGGTTGGTATCTGTCCAGAGTTAAATTTTCCATCTCACACAAACTCTGTCATTATTTGAATTCCATTGTGATAGGAGTCTTTCTTTATAAAAGCCAGCCAAACAGTACATTTTTAATTAGGTGGAATCTGGTTTTGCCACATATTTGTGTGTAACTAAATTAATGTTCAACAAATGACTTTTAAGCATCTGCTTTATGCCTAGCATTATAACCTGCAAAAGCAGAAGAAAAGCACGTGACACTGCCCTTCCAGAATTTAAGTCTGGGTAGAGAGGTAAGATATATTTATCCAGAATCATAAATATGTAGAGTTAGAAGGGATCCAGAAATGATACAGTGTTGAGGTTATATATTCAAACTCCAACAGAGAATTAACATAAGTGAAGTGTTCAGGCTACTTGGGCACCATGTCACATCAGAGGGTCCCCACCCCATGTTAAAAGACAATTGCTGGGGTGCCTGGGTGGCTCAGTTGGTTGAGTGTCTGACTCTTGGTGTCAGCTCAGTGGTGATCTCATGGGTTGTAGGATGGAGCCCTGCATCGGGCTCTACACTCAGCCAGGAGTTTGCTTAAAGATTCTCTCCCTCTGCCCCTCGCCCCACTTACGTGCACACATGCTCTCTCTCTCTCTCTCTCTCTCAAATATATAAATAAATCTTAAAATTAAAAGACAATTGCTTTCCTTCACAGTGGATTTTTTTTTAAAGATTTTATTTATTTATTTGAGAGAGAGAGAGAGAGCTCATGAGCAGGAGCAGGGGGGAGGGACAGAGGGAGAGAGAGAAGCAGACTCCCCGCTGAGCAGGGAGCCCCATGTGGGACTCAGTCCCAGGACCCTGGGATCATGACCTGAGCCAAAGGCAGACACTTAAGTGACCAACCCACCCAGGCGTCCCTTTTCAGTGGATTTGCCACCATGCAGAAATGTAGGTCTCTTGTTGCCTGATCTATTGATTTTTTTTTTCAGAGAAGGTAGAATTCCAAGCTTTCCAAAAATTTCCCAATTTTTAAACATTGCTGACTAATTTGAGTTTTGCTAAGGCCAAATGAAACACATCTGTGGGCCTTATATATATATGCTGGCATTTTGCAACCTATGGTCTAGACTAACTCTTCCATAATGAGCAGATATGGGAAATGGCCTCTCCGCAGTCTGGAATTTTTCTCCAGGACTCCCAATCCAGTCATTTGTCATTTAACTGCACCTTCTGTTAACAAGAAAACAATTAGGTGACTTAGAAAGAAAAAAAAGATGTAGTTATAAGGCAATATGTTCATTTTTTTTTTTAAGTACAAGATAATATCATGAACAAGATGGGGCGAATCTTATGGGGAGAGGAAGTAAAAGAGTACTCATAGTAGGAAGAATTCAAGAAGGTTTTACAAGTGGCATTTGAGCTAGATTTTGAAGGAAGTGACTAATACAAGTTGATAAAAGATAACAGTAAAGGGAATTAGGTAGAGGAGAACAGAATGAAGAAAACATATAACCAAGAATTTGCAAATGGACATGTAAGACAACACAGAGAATGGCTTGGCTTAATCAGGGAGTAAAAATTATGTCACTATAATTTACTCAGCAAATATGTCCTGGGCTCTAACTGTGTGCCAGGCACTATTCTAGGCCCTGTAGATAAAGCAGTGAACAAGAGAGCCTGTCTGGGTTCTTGTGAACTCTTTTTTTCCCAGTGGCACAATAAAAAACAAGTGAACAATAATATAAAGTACTATGAATGAAATGAAACCAGAAGATGTGCCAGCAGCATCTGTGAATGCACATTAAGCCTGATAATCAGGGAAGACCTCTCTGAGCAGAGAGCATTTACAATGAGTCCCAAGGGATGAGAAGAAGCCGTCATGCAATGATTTGGGCTAAGACAGAGGAGAAAGCTAGTGCAGTGGGCCTTGGGTGGAAAGGAACAGAAAGAAATGTGAGCTATGCCAAGGATGATAGGAGAAAAGATCAGAAAGATTGGCAGACACTTATTAGCCTTTGCTAAGGAGTCTGGAGTGAAATGAGGCGTTCCATAGGGAAGCTGCATAATTTGATTATATAGAGACCATTTCTGATAAGAAAGCATAATTTCATAAGAAAAGGAGGTAGATAATGGAAGTTCTTGAATGAAAGCTGATGGAACACAGTTAATCTTGGGGGAATGCTGTAGATTTCAGTGGGCAGAAGAACAGGGGCAAAAATGGTGGATGAGGGTCTATTTTGTCTGCTGAGTGCAGATGGGTTGAGATCAGGAGCTCTGGGTAATGGCTATTGTATAAGTCCAGGTATAAGGGAGGATTAGGATTCAGTCGGGAATAATGGAAGTGAGGGGAGGAAAATGAGTATCATGGACACTAAATAGAATGAATTGATATAAGTCAAAACAACCAGGAGAGGAAAACTGTTGTGAGGATCTCCTAAGTTTTAGAGTTGCAGGCCATTTTGGAAGCAGCCTTGATAACTAAGATAGGAGAGAATTTATCAAGATTGTAACTCTTACTGGATCATAAGATATATATTATAAGCAATTAGAAATACAAAATTAGAGACGCCTTGGAAGTGATAGTTGAGGGCAGGAGAGAGGTTTGGAACTACTCTTTGTATCAATAGAAATTGAGGAGAACAGAGAGAACTTTCCTAGAAAGCAATGTAAAGAAGAGAATCAGGTCAAAAAACTAAACCCTGATTATATCCACAGCAAGGCTGAAGCACAAGGGAACTAGGTGTTTGCTCTGTTTTGCCTTTTTTGGTGTTGTTGTTAAGATTTATTTATTTATGTTAGAGAGAGAGCACGCACACACACACACACACACACACACACGCACTTGAGCAGGGGGAGGGGCATAGGGAGAGGGAGAGGATCTCAAGCAGACTCCCACTGAGCATGGAGCCCAGGGGTGGAGGGGGGAAGGTGGGGTGGGGGGAGCCTGGCTCTATCTCAAGACCCTTAGATCATGACCTGCGCCAAAATCAAGAGCCAGCTGCTTATCTGACTGAGCTGCCCAGGTGCTCCTACTCTGTTCTGCTTTTCAAATTGATCTGTTAATCAAGGGAAAAAGAACATAGCCCCTTTGTCAACTCAAGTTTAGAAAAAAATACTTGTTAGAAGCAGGAAGTTATTCTATATCAATGTGATAAATACTAATATGTTTTACTATAACAAAGTTGTTATTTGAAGCAAAATTTAAAGAAACATAGATCTTGACTTACTTGGAAGGCTTTTAATTTTTACTTACTATTGATGATCACTTAATATTTGAATGTAAACCTGAGGGTTTTCCTAGAATCTGCAACTTTTCTATGTAGTCTAGAAAGGTTGATGGTCTTGAACTTGAAAGCTCTGATTCTCTGGGGCTCCTGGGTGCCTCAGTCGTTAAGCATCTGCCTTTGGCTCAGGTCATGGTCCCAGGGTCCTGGGATCGAGCCCCGCATCGGGCTCCCTGCTCCGTGGGAAGCCTGCATCTCCCTCTCCCCCCTCCCTTGTGTTCCCTCTCTTGCTCTGTCTCTCTTTGTCAAATAAATAAATAAAATCTTAAAAAAAAAAAAAAAGCCGAGTCTCAAAACAAAACAGAACCAAATTTCAGGCAGACTTTTAAACGAACTCTTTACTCTTTATGTAGCAAAGCATTAATTTTATCTTTCAACAAAAATTTTAAAAAACTTTTCATAGCCACAATTATTTATTAGTGCCTGTACAAAGAATGAAGACATGGTCTCTGCTTTCATGAAGCTTACAATTTCATCAACAAAAATAGAATTTGATAACATCTGCAATAGTAGAGGAATAACTATTTTAGCAGAGTACTGAGTGGGGGTTAGAGAATAGGCATTTGATAGTTTTGTGGGAGACCCTTGGCCAGTGTCATTTCCTTTTAAAAAGAAGAATCAAGCTGAGTGTAGAGGAAAAGATCAGGGACCAAATTTGCTATTCAAAATGCCAAACTGTACTTTCCTCAAGGAAATTCTGAGAAAGTTAGGCCACTTAGGAAAAATCAAAATGGTTTCTTTCAATTATTTTAAAAATGCTTCCAAATTTGTTTGTTGTTTTGATTTTGAGGAAAATCACTATTACTTTTGTAAACATTAAACATGTACATCAATGCTCATCATGAAAATTCAAATAATGCACACAGTACAAATGTGAACATGAAAAAAATTATCATTTTCCACCAGTTCATAGTGATATCATTATTAAGAGTTGAAAACAAGATCTGGATGCTTTCTCTGAATATAGATACAGAAGGATAGATAGAAGGGTAAAAAAGGAGAAGGGAAATAGAGAAATACTTTTATAAAAGTCAAATTCTGTGTTGCTATCTGTAATAAAATATATTACATTTAACTGTATATGAATTTCAATAGAAAACGAAAAAGGCAAAAATAAAAAAAAAGTTGGATTAAAGTATCAGAAAACACCTGAAGCCATTGGACTTTGGCCTCTAGCGTCATGCTACTGTATACTAGGTATACTAATCTTCGGGATTTAGTAGACACTATTAGCTTTATTTATGTTATGTTAAGATAAATGTTTAACACTTCATTTGATTTGTTACTCTTATTAACCTTCCATGTTTAATCCAATTCACTTATAATAGAGGAGACAGCTTTCTATCATGAGGACATATTTTCTATTGATATATATGCTAAAAAGTAACAAAGATAATGTAGGATAGGTAGTCCTCTGCATGGCTCTGATACGCATGAATTTTAGTTACTACATTGTAGTTAAGTAACACAAGTGCCCCAATAACACAGTTCAAATTTTAGTTACCATGCTCTATGGTATCTTTACTGTATTTGCATAAAGTACAAACTTTGCTCCTAGCACTTCAGCATACAAATCACTATGTAAATAACAGATGTGAATCATGATCCATGACCAATCACTTCCTTGAAAGTCTGTAGGGCCACCTCGCATCTGTTATTCAGTTCACCCACAGATAGCAAAGTGTGCTGTTGTCTTCTTGTCTCCCAGGGATAAACCTCTGTGACATTTTACAGAAAGAGTTAATCAAAGGAGTGAATTGACCAACCAAGAGGGAAGTGCAGCAAAGAAATGAAAGGAGATACACTGGAAGTAAAATCTGAATGTAATGTAAATGGAGTTCTCGAAGACATTGCTGGCCAGCGCGGTGTGAGCCGCTCTAGATGGGCAGCCAGGCACTCAGCAAAGCCAACTGACTGACATCAGTGGGGAAAGAGGCAGTGATGAAAAGGATGACCATGTCCCAGAGGAAGTGACTACAGGAAAATACTTCACATTAAATAAACCCTTGGAGGTATTTCATGACACTGAACGTGCAAAGGAGAAAGTGTTGGAAGCTAATCCAGAGTTAGGAAGGAATAGGACAATTTTGCCAAGGCATAAGAAAGATGTATAGAAACTTATATAAGGAGAAGCAAGCAAGTACTGTTGAAACCCTTATTGATGTTTTTTCACAAGGAAGTAAAATACTTTCATTCTCAGTGTTTTTAATGTTTTAAATTCTAGTTTACTGAATGTCAGTTTTTACTATTTTTTTCATTTCCCAATACATTGATAACTGACCTTAAGAGAGTTTTTAATGTTTTCTACAAAAGTTTTTAAAGATCTTGGAATAATCATAATTTTCTTTATTGATTATTAAGATTACTTTGCATGGCTTTAGCTTACATAGGTCATTTTTATGATGCACATTGCCCTGGAAAGTGAGGTCTGCCTGTACTTAATTATATCAGGCAGATTAGCACTGACATATATTTTGTGTATTTTGACTCCAACTGGATTTTCAGTTGCTTAATTACAGAAATAAGGCAAAGCAAACCCTTTACTTCTCTACATTGCCTACTCCACCTAGCATAGCATTGAATGTCTGGTAAATGCTTGAATAGTACTTACTGGTTCACTACTTATGTAGAATGATAGGGTTTTTATAAAGTGTCAAGTCATAATAATAAATGTTATTCCTTTCTTTAGAATGTAAGCTTTCCCCATTTTACTTTCCACTGTTAGGGTAACAAAGTATGACTCCCAGGTTATATCCTACTGTCTTCAGGGTGCTTTGTTCCTTTGGACGATGATGCAAATTGTGGCCTGTGGATTTGTCTTGTGCACAACCTGTACAATCCTACAGGCAGCCCTGATGCCCACCCCTAGTGCCTAAAACAATGTCTCCCATGCCAAAGACACATGATAAATATTTATTGAATTAATGTAATTCATAATAATTACTAGGACCGTGCACTGCATGTTATTTTGTACCAGATGTTTTATGTACATTATTTTATCTCATTTTATCTTTACAACAATCCTCTGGCCCCATTTTATAGGTGACAAAAGTTTGGCTTGGAGATTAAGTGACTCAGCCAGCAAGGGCATGCTAGAGCCAGAATTGGAATCCAAGGTTGTTTGACCCTCCTGTGTGGTCACCAGTGTGATAATAAACTGACATCAGTGACACCAAGTGATGTGCAAATGGATTAGAGACAAAAAGATGATGCAGTTAAAAATCTCTTCAAATTCATTTCCTATCACAGGCCTACTCTGACAAGAGGAGTACTTCCCATCAATTTACTTTTGTATTACTTTACATTTATAATTTCCCTCATGATATTCTCTTTTTTAACACCAATTTTTAAAGAGAATCCCCCAAAAAGCATTTCCCATAATATTACCTTAAACTAGAAATGGCCCCAAATCATATTATTATTATTTAAAACAATCTACATTTACAAGCCACTTCATGAAGCTATCTTGGTATATAAAAGAACGTGTGTGTGAGCCTGTGTGTGAGAGCGTGTGTGTGTAACACCTCTTCCATTTTAAGAAGTTTATGTTTTAAAAAATCATTTGGTTTTCTGCTTTGGCATTTCCCTACACTAACACTTTATTAGTACTTCTTGGCTAATAAACTATTGATCTCAGGGGGAGAGTATCTCTGTTGCACTGCACACACTCTAAGTTTCCTACTCTAATAGCAGCACATCAGACCCACCACAGCAGACTTTTCATGGGAAAGGTCACATAGCACATGCAACCTGAAGAGGTCATCATGGCTATCAGAGGCCGCGTGCGATATCACTGGGCAAACCCACTATTGTTAGAAGGCTGTTACCACTGTCAACTTGGCAAAGGCCTCCACTTCACACTTGTTTTCTTTCTCTTTGTATATACTCAAATACTCTTTGACTACTCTTCTCCTCAGTGAATAGATGTATATATGTTATTTGGTGGGAAGAGTTCATTTGAATCCACCCCTGAGCAGGATATGGCTTACGATCTAATGACTCTCTGCCCCAGGTTCTCTCTGTGCCTCTGTCTGTCTTGCTTTCTCTCCCTGAACCCCACACCCCTACCCATTTTCTCTCCCCAGGATTCTGTGCTAAGACTGCTTTTTAAAATCAGGAGTTTAGGATTTGATATCTGTTCTACATGTAGACTTCTTGCTCTGTGCTATTCCCAATGCCCTTTCCTGGTAGTTCACTTTCCCTTTCTTCAAATCTTCATACTTTTCTTCCTTTCTCTTGAAACCAGATCTGTTACCTTCAATTGTATTTAACAAATGCTCAGTTAAGGTGGTAGCTTGGCCTGTGGGACTTGAAACAAATAATTCTATCAACGGTGGTCACTTAGTGAGGCTCTCCTGTTGACATTCTCTCAGATACATTGTTCTCCTTGGGGCTTAAACTATATGGCCTCTGTGCAGATTCAGTTGTTCAACAAATATTTATTGAGCACCAGCTATGTGCTGGGCCTGTAGATATGGAGACGAATAGGAAATATACTCCTCTTACCTTCACTGAGCTTACACTGTAGTGCAGAGGACATTAAACAAAACAGTAAGTAAAAGGATATGCAATAGACATTCTGATAGGTAAGTGCAACTGTAGGGAAGGAAAACTTTTTCTCTAACTCTCTTATTTCTGTAGCTAGGACTTGCAAATTCAGCTGACAAATGACAGATTAAACAGGACAAAAGCATACACATTTTATTTGATGTTAGTATCTTTACTTGGCACAGGGGACTTCACAGGAAAGAGGGGAAAACAGACTTGGGGGCTTTTATGTCATTTTAACAAAAGGTGACAAATTGTGAAGGAGTAACTAGACAAAGGGAAGCAGTTTGGGCCTCTAGGGATGGTAACTTGTGGGAAAGTGACAAGGAAATATATGAGAGAAACAAATGGAAGATAAGGATTACTTTAATAAGATCTATTTGTGCAGGCTCATCTTGGCATCAACTCCCCATTTCCAATGATAAGATTTTTCTGTTCTTCCTGGTACCAGCAGGGCATCTTTCTCATAGGAAATTTATGCCCTGCTTTTTTAGAAAGGGGAAAGGGCAGAGAGCCCTTCCTGTATCTGCTGTGTTTCAATTGCCTTCAGCTCAAAATAATCAATATGCCAAAGCAGCATATTTGGAGGTGCATGTTCTGATCCCCTCACCAGGAAGGCAATATATGGTACTATGATGGGGTGGGCATATACTAGTTTAAGAAGAGTGGTTGTTGGGGGGGCACCTGGGTGACACAGTTGGTTAAGCATACAACTCCTGGTTTTGGCTCAGGTTATGATCTCAGGGTTGTGAGATATAGCCCCGCATTGGGCTCTGTGCTCAGTGTGGAGTCTGCTTGAGATTCTCTCTCCCTCTGCCCCTCCCCTCCCAAAATAAATAAATCTTAAAAAAAAAAAAAAGTGGTTAGGGAAAATTTTTCTTAGGAAATGCATTTGTTTGGAGAACTGACAGATGATAACTTGGACAGTCAGTTCAAGATCCCAAGAAAGAAGTTGGGGGTAGGGGGAATAACATTGCTACCCTATGGCAGCAATGATCCAGCCTGTCCTGCTGAAGAACAGAAAGAAGGCCAGACAGAGTGCGGAGAGGAGAGGTGAGCCAGGGTGAGTGGAGGAAGCGAGGCCAGGGACTGACTAGTCAGGGTCTGGATCCTGTGGGTCCTGGGAAGGTCCTGGGAAGGAATTTGGATCTTGGGGAACCACTCGAGTACTTAATGGGAAACTACTCGAGGACTTAAACAGGAGAGTGACATAGCCAGTGTATGTATGTATGTATTTTTATTTCTTTTTTTGCTTTCCCTGGGGTAGTTTATTTTCTACTTAGGATTCAGAAATAAACCTAAAAGAACAAATACAGTAACTGCAAATGTGACCATTTATAACAGAAAACAACCACATAAGTTGAATAATCAAATGAAGGATAGCTGGTGTATTCTCATAAGGTCATTCCAAATATATGTGCAGAATGGATTTGAGGAGGTGAGATGGTAAATTCCCGAAGTCTGGTTGGGAAGCAAACCCAGGAGTCCGCGAGAGGGGATGGCAGCTTGGCCTAGATGGTAGCGGTAGAGGTAGGAAGAAGGGCACAGACTCACCATATGTTTGGAATTAGAACTACCAGGACTTGCTGATGAAGTCAAGTAGATAGATACAGGAGAAAGGGGGAAGGAAGGAAGGAAGGAAGGAAGAAAGGAAGGAAGGAAGGAAGGAGGGAAGGAAGGAAGGAAGAAATGGCTCTTAAGATTTTGGCTTGACCACTGTGGTATGTTCGCTGAGCTAGGGAAGGCCAGGGGAGGGGCAGGCTGTGAGCAGGAATGAAGAGTTCTCCTGGCACATGCTCAGTGTGAGATGACTATGTGTTACCCCAGTGGAGGTGTGTAGAACTTGGTTCAATTTGCAGCTCTTTCCCATACATTTGGAGAGAAATTTAAAAGGCAAATCGTTTAAGGGAAATAACAATACATCTGTCTTGGAATTAGAATTATACCTTCATTTGCTAATGTTCAGGTCAACTGCCTCAGTTTGGGAAGCAAATGACTGGTGACAGCAGGTTGACATGAGGGGACCCTTTGGACATGGGCTTTAAATCGATCAAATCAATTACTTCTGAGTAGGACTCTCAAAGTACGCGTCCGGGAATGTTGCAAACAGTTTCCCAGTGGATTCTGAAGTTAGACTGACTGGATTTAAATCCCAACTCCATCACTTGCTAATTTTATGATTGTGACAAGTTATTTAAATCTCTTGTTAGGTTTCCTGCGTGTAACATAGAGATGATACCAACCTCATAGGGTGGATTTCATCAGCAGCCTCTTTGGTCTTAATGTGGACCTTATGTGAAGGGAGATGTGAGAGCATATTTGTCTGTGGCTCCCAAATCTGGCCTGGACCTGAGCTGGATTGGCCTAAGAAGTGCTGGCCAAGGTGTTCAATATAGCACCACAGGAAGGCCTGAACCCTTCTCATAGCCTTCTCCACTTTGAAATGTGCTATGAAGACAGGGAGGCCCTGCTGGCAACTGGAGTGGGTCATCATTTAATAAGCTCCAAGGAGGGTGTGGAGTTGATCCTGTCTTAGCCTGGGGCTATGAGGACATGCCTTGAGAAAGAGATGCATGTTTGTTGTTTACAGATGCCCCCAGTGCAGTGATTCTCAAATTTAAGTGTGTATCAGAATCCCTTGGAGGGCTTGTTGAAACACAGATTGCTGGTCCCCACTCCCAGAATTTTAAATTCGGTAGGTGTTGGATGAGGCCCAAGAATTTGCATTCTAACAAGTTTCCAGGTGATGCTGATGCTCCAAGGACACTTCAAAGGAACCACTGCCCTCCTGCATCCCAGAGACCTAGGCATAGACAGGAGTTAACCATATCTGTGGCAGTGTGAGCAATGAAAACAACATTCTCATCCTATGGGGAAAACCTACCTCTAAATACAACTTCTCTCAGCTCCAGAGAGACGATTATAATCCTGGCTTTCAACATCAGTTGGATCCAAAGCCCAGATAAGACAAAGAAAATAGAAAGGTAGAAAATTGCCCTAGAAGCACCTCCCTCTGAGCTCTAGGCCAGTCCAGGGCCTGGTTTCCCTAGCTGGGACCCCTGCATCCTCCCTGGATTGATTCTAACCATAGGGATTGGCCCAGGCAGTAGGCAGGACCTGAATAACCACAACTTCCATGTGCTCTCTAAAACAGTACCTTCCTCATGGAGATGTGTCTGGGGTCCCTTAGGGATTCCATCTGGGGCTTTCGATCATACTGCAAGATCATACTTCGAGCAGTCAAACTTGGCCCAGAGAAGAGAAAGTATTGGCTTTTCTCATAGTCTTAGCCCTCAAATACTATTTCATTTCTACTCTACAGACAACTAAGAATAAGATACCTTTGTTCTTTAATTCATTCTGAATTGTGTCACTTTTCTCCCCTCCTATTTCCTGAAGGAATCCTCCTGCAGTTTTCCCCTGATACTGGCTCATTTTGTAAGAGCCAGTATTGTTCCTCTCGGAGGTCTTCCTGCTGTTTGAATGGTTCCTAAATCTCCTGTGTCATTGTGCCACAATACCCTTGACCTCTCCCACCCACCCCACCCTACCCGCCCCCCCCCCCCAAACATTTCTACTGCTGCTCTCTCTCTCTGCTTTCTGGAATTAACGGCTTTGTCAGTCAGGTCAAGCCACATTATGCTGCAATAACAGATGAACTTTCTATTTTAGTGGTTTACAACAACAAAGGTGTTTTCTGAATTATTTTCTCACTCATGTTAATAACAGATCAGCTTCTGTTCCATGGCATCTTTATTTTGGGACTTGGACTGAAGGAGCAATCCCCACCTGTGACACATTGGTCATTTTATAACAGAGGGAAAAGCAATGGCAGAACCACGCAATGGCTTTTAAAGCTTCTGCTAGAAATGTCACATATCCTTTCTACTCACATTTCATTAGTCGAAGCAAGTCAGAAAGCCAAACATAATATTGGTGTGTGGGAAGTGTAATCTCTTAGCACAGCCTCTCCTACAAAATCATCCTCCCTTGTTGAGAGGGGCTGGTAAAGAGGAGCTGGACTTGTATTTATTTTTGCAAACTGATACAAATTAAACTCTAACTTAATGGGCATCTAGAAGATCCAAGTTAGTAGTGATCTGCTCCATTCTTCTCTTTTTACTTTTGCAGCCTCCCTGTTTTTATCAGCCACTCTACCCACTTTCTCCATGTCATTCAAGCCATAATCAGCTTCTTTGGACTCTATAAGCAATCTTAAACCATCTTTTATTGAGAGGTTGAGAAAAGGAAAAAAAGTGAAACAGGGAGCATGAGGAAAGTAAGTTACTTTCTTTAAGAACTTTAAAACAATATACTTCCATAGATTTGAACAAAACTGGGCTCCAGGGCAAATGTTCATCTGTCCTGTTTGGCATAGATTAACGATATTACCAGTTGTTGGTGGCCATTTTTAGTCCCTGGCCAGGTTTGTTGTGATTGTGCACACATTTGGGGGTACTTTATGAACACTCTCCACTCCTTTGTGTCCAGAGAGTAGAGACGCTGTGAGACTTTTGGAAGAGCCAGTAAGAAGACACATGTGGCTCTGATGGAAACGAAAGTGGAGGAATAAACATTCTAAATGAGGAGAAAAGGATGAGAGTTGCATGTGTGTAAGGGATGAATTGTTTCACAGAAGGAACAGTTCTGAAGGACAAAGAGAATCAAGCAGCAATTGAAGAGCTGGGCTTTTGCAATCAAGGGTAATCAGCAAGAGATGAGGCAACGTGATTAACAAAATGGAAAGCATGGCCCACGGGGTTAGAGGATCACAATCAACACAGATGTCCTTTAGCCCATGTTAATTCAGGAGAAGGCCAAGAGTTTGTTTGAGAACTTAAAGGCTCAAATATGTTTGTGGTAGACCAAGGCCAAGCCTGCCTGCAAACTAAGTGGAAAACTCCTACACCCTGCCGCCCAGGTGTAGATAAGGGGAGACTGCCCCAGGCTGGGCACCACAACCATTTCAAGGTCTGGTATCTGGACAGTAGCCTGAAGGAAGCAGCCTGCTGAAGAACTACATTTTGGCCTTATATGGTAGCATAAATTGTTTCTGGTTGCTGATGTGGTGGGAGGTATGAAAGATAGTGAGCCCATGCTTCTGGGCTCCCCTGACCTCCCAGACATCTCACTCTCTTCAGGCTGCCAAGACCACCAAATTTATGTGTCTCTGTGAAGAATAAAGGAGGCAAGGGGCAGCCTCATCTGCCTTACCTCATGTCTATCCCTTGCAATGCTTAGATGCTGCTCTGGAAATAAATCAAAGTGCAGCATCTTTGAACTGAACTCAAAATGTCATTCTTGCCCATTCTCTCACCTAGACCAGACTCCATGCTCTGACTCTCATGGAGTAGAAGTGCATTCGGGGAAAGCTTTTGTTAAAAGCCACAAGTGGTCCATTAGTTCAAGGCCTAGCCCCATCTGCACTGTCAAATGAGTGGTAAATTCAGATGCTTTATCTGCTGAGGTCAAGAGATTACTGCCTCAAGAGATTTTCAGTGATCTCTTTTGGTGGAGAAAGTGCCGGACAGTACTTATGTGTCATTAGAGGGGACAAGTGCATCTGCCTTAAAAGTTTTGAGAAACATCTAACTCCTATTAGATAGAAATGTGTTCATTATTATAAGCTTAATATCCTCTTAGTCACATCAGACAGTGGCACTGGGGTGCAAATGTCACCTGCTTAGCCTCTCCCTTTCCCTCTGAAAGTCTTTACAAATCCAAGGGCTCCTTACAACACGGTATGAACAGCACTTGCCCTAGCTTAGGCAATCTTAGTAAGTTATAGGCCAAACTAGGACACTTTTGAGCATGAAACGGAGTACAATTGGTAATTATGCTAGACAACAGACATAACCTGGGGCCATCCTAGGAAAACTGAGAGTCTAGTCACCCTATAGATATCCTAATCCTAGTGTTTGCCTGCCAAGGCTCCTTCCAAAGGGATCCTGTTCTGTCCCCAGCCTGGACTGGAGAGGCAGCCCCAGGCTCTCCAGGCTGATCCTGAACCACCAGCCTGTATTCTCATTGAGCATGTGATCCAAGGCTGGTAAATAACCCGAGGCTAGTGACTTCAGGAGGCCTCGAGGACGCTTGGCTAGACAGGATGAACCTGGTCAAGCAGATTCCATCATGAATTGGAAATCCAGACCAAAAGAAGCCAGGCTGTAATGATTCTATTGTTTCTGCCTCCACACTGTTCACATGTTGAATTCACACTGCCGTTGTCAATAAGGAACACCTGTCATTGCACTACAATTCTCAACTGCTAGGGAGTGGGGAGGGGAGGCAGTAATATAGAAAATCTCCAGCAATGTCTGCTAAAACTGCAAATGTACACACCCTTGACCAAGTAATCCTAAGTCTATGCATTTATCAGACAGATATGCTTGCACACTTGCAAAATGCTCTATTTAGAGGCTATTCATTGCAGTAATGTTTTACTAGCAAAAGACTGGCCCCCTAAAATCACTCAGTGTTGATCAACAGGGAACTCATTTGTAAGTTACATACATCCGTAAAATGTAAAATATGAATGTACTAAATGGAATGACCTTCAATATATAAGTGAAAAAAAAGCAAAGTACCAAAGAGTGTAAACAGTATGGTACAATTTGTGTAAAAGGTGGGCGAAGGGAATGTTTGTATGAGTGTGTGTTTTTACTTGTGTATGCATAAAATAATAAAGATAATAAAGACTGCCTCCAGGGAGAGAAATTGGATGGTTGGGGAGTGAATTGGAGCATTTTCACTATACACTCTTTTATACTTGTTGAATTTTGAACCAAGCGAGTTTATGACCTATTTTGAAAATTAGTAAATAAAATTAAAGATCTAGGATATATGACAGCTTTTAGGTAGGAGCTTAGAAATATTAACTCTATGGGCGCCTGGGTGGCTCAGTTGGTTAAGCGACTGCCTTCGGCTCAGGTCATGATCCTGGAGTCCCGGGATCGAGTCCCACATCAGGCTCCCTGCTCAGCGGGGGGTCTGCTTCTCCCTCTGCCCTCTTCCCTCTCGTGCTCTTTGTCTCTCATTCTCTCTCTCTCAAATAAATAAATAAAATCTTAAAAAAAAAAAAGAAATATTAACTCTATCTTTGCCCATGGGGTGCACTCAGGAGCATTGGGATTTGGGGACTGGCAGTTTTAGGATTGGGTGGCAAAGTCCTGATTATTCAGCAAACATGTGGTAGGCACCATAGGAATTACAGACATTAATATATATACATATATACACCTATATATGTATATATATACAAATATATATATAAATGTATATTTATACATACAAATGTATTTATACATACATGTATACATACAATGTGTATATATGTATATATATTAAGTATATATAAATGTATATATACAATATATATACTTAATATATACAACTATAAAATGATTTATAGTTGCATAAAATGTGAATATACTTAACATTACTGAACTGTGCACTTAAAAATGGTTAAGATGGTAAATTATATGTTATGTGTTTTTTTACCACAATTTAAAAAATAAGGAAATAATAAATAAGAACAAAACAAAATTAAAAAAAATTAGTCTACTTAGAGCCTGAATATAATCCAATATTTTACCCATAGTTGATGCTCAACAAATGTTTAATAAATAGAATTGGCAGAAGAGAGAATAAAAGTAACAAATTAAAACAAAATGGAGTGAGGGGTGCCTGGCTGGCTCAGTCTGTAAAGCATGAGACTCTTGATTTGAGGGCTGTAAGTTCAAGCCCCACGTTGGGTGTACAGATTACTTAAAAAAATAAAACCTTTAAAAAAAAACCCCAAAAAACCAGGGGCACATGGGTGGCTCAGTTGGTTAAGTGGTGGGTCATGAACTCAGGGTCATGGGATGGAGCCTCTGTCAGCCTCCCCATGCAGCTGGGAGTCTGCTTGGGATTCTCTCTCTCTCCCTCTGCCCCCTCCCCACTTGTGCAGGTTGCAGGCGCACACTCTCTCTCTCTGTGAAATAAATATATCTTAAAAAAAAAAGATTCTCTCTCTCTCTCCCTCTTCTGATGGAGAGGGTCAGGGTTATATGCATTGTGATGCAAAGGAACAAAATGAAGGCTTTTGGATCCTACAGTCCTGGGATCCATTCCAGGCTTGACTCTTTTTCTGGCCAATTGACTTAGTTCCTAGTTGCCTCCTTCTATAAAGGATTGATAATATCCCCCTTTTGGGACTACACCCCACTGTAAATGAGGCAGCTGAAATAAAGCACCTACCGAGATACAGGGAACATAGGATATGCTTTACACATGTTGGTCCTCCAGTGAGATTCCATGAGAGCCTTGAAGATGAGTAGAAATTTGATGGTCTGGAAAAAGTCTAAGGAAAAGGTATTTTAGCTCAAAGGACTATTACAGTTGGGTGAGTCAAGCAAGAGAAGCCTTGGGATTTTCATGAAAACTATTCAGGGGACTTAAGTAACTTTTTTTTTTTTTTTGAAGATTTATTTATTTATTTGAGAGAGAGAGGTGGGGGGAAGGGGAGAGAGAGAATCTCAAGCAGACTCTCTTCTGAGCTCGGAACTGTTGTGGGGCTTGATGCGCGGCTGGATCCCATAACCTTGAGATCATGACCTGAGCTGAAATCAAGAGTCAGATGCTTAACTGACTACACCACCCTGGCACCCCTTAAGAAACTCTTGAATGTGACTAAATGCCAGTACAAAGACCTAGGTCTCCTCTTTCCTTTTTCTTTTTGTTTCCGCTCATTTTCTTCTTTTGACTTCTTTTTGTTTTTCTTTAATCCCTCTCCTTTTGTTCCTCTTCCTTTCCCCCCTTCTTTTTCTTTTTTTCTTTTTTTTATGTCAGAAGATAGATTGTATTCTGAAAACCATCATTATTTTCCCAGGTAGTCTTAGGAATATTACATAACTTCTCTGAAACAGCATAGTTTCATAGAGCGAAGACCTGGAAGGAGCATGATTTCAAATTTAAATCAGGAAGAACAGCTATTTGCCCCACTGAGACATTATTAACAAAGGAATAATGATAACGCCTACTGTGTATTGAGGGCCTATTAGGTACTTCACATACAGTATCATGATTTTTCACAACTGTAAGGCATATACCAGCCCCATTTTACCGATGAGAAAATCAAATAAATCCTAGATTTAGTGGAACTAGGATTTAAACCCACATCTCAGTTCAAAGACTGTGGTCTTTTCTGTATACTGTCCTCCCTCTCCAAACTTCTTGATTTTCTCTGGTCTCCCATCTCTAGCCTTGTACTAATGCTTATAGTCTTCAGTTCTGGAAGCAGTAGTCATGTTTAATAGAGAAGAGTAATTAGAGAGGTCATCTATATTAACAAGAAACATGACAATAGTATTCCTAGCTCTTTGTTGGTTCTGAGAGTGGAATTTTATTTAATAGATGCCAAAGTTATTAATAGCTTATTAAAGTACATGAAAGACTCGGGAATGCCTTTGATTCCAAACCAGATTCTCAGAATGATTAATACTGAATCAATGAATCCCTCTCCCTAAATTTTTCTGTTTTTAATGCTTGAGGTCATATAGTTGATCTCTTTCTGTTATTCCTTTTGCTTCAGCCTACTTATGCAGTGAACAGAATTATCACCATACAGAAAAACATGGAGAATCTGTTCTGCACACTCAGGAGAAAAATGTATCATTTTGAGAATTTAACAACTATTATAGATATTTTATTCATTTATTCTCTTAGTTACTTATAGAGCAATTGTCAAGAAGCCTGTATGCTTTTAGGCTGGGGCCTGCTTTAAATGCCAGTATGTATTCTTTCATCTTTCAAGTGTGATTTGTAAGGTTCAACAGTTTTTTTTAACTGAACTGCGAATGTGTCTGAATACAACCAAAATTGGAACAACTTCTTGGAGACTTTCTTTGCTTATAAGAGAAATGGTTCAAGTAAGATATTGTACAATTGCCTAATTTCTGTTCTAATTTTCATGAAATGCTTCTTTCTGGCCTGTGATGTTTTACCTTTACCATTGGTGTCTACACACACATGCTAACACATGGTCATACAGACACAATACACACAGACAACACCTACTTCTTTGCACATTTCTTTTTTTTTTTTAAGGTTTTTTATTTATTTATTTGACAGGGAGAGAGACACAGCGAGAGAGGGAACACTAGCAGGGGGAGTGGGAGAGGGAGAAGCAAGCTTCCCGCCGAGCAGGGAGCCCGACGCGGGGCTTGATCCCAGGACCCTGGGATCACGTTCTGAGCCGAAGGCAGATGCTTAACGACTGAGCCACCCAGGCACCCCCTTCTAAATTTTTCCCCTGGAGGAAGTTAAGACTTAAATGTTGAAAGAGGAGGCAATTCAACAGGCTCTTTGCTAGAATTACAGAATATTTTTTGTCGAAATGACTTTAGAGAATGTTTATCCAAAGTTTTCATTTACAGATAAGGAAAATGAGACCCAGGGAGGCAAAGTTACATACCCAAGGTCACACAGCTGGATGGTCAGAGACAGGGTTGGAATCCATTTTTTTCTGACTTTCAGGTTGAGATAGGGTAGACTGATCAGAGGGGGAGCAAGCCTTAAAACAATTTATGGAAAAGGTGCCACTTTGAAACAATGTTCCCCTTGTTCCTGGCTACCTTCCCATCTCCCTCCTCAGTTTCTTTATCAGAACTTTTGGTTGAAACTGACAGCCCAGACTCTTCCATGCCTTTTACCTGCCTTCAGCCTCTCTATCATCCTCCCCAACTTGACCCCCACTTCTTACATGTGCTCTGCTTCTTCCTAGTGGAAAGGTGTTTTATAAACCTGCTCAGAATTTATAGGAATGTCCCTGAGAGAGGTATTGCCTAATGCCAAAGATGAATGGTAACAATGTAGACAGCAATTTTTTAATTACAGTAAGTAAGTAATGTTGGTTGGGAGAGGGAAGAACTTAGTTGGTGGAGTGGTTCTCAGTCTTTAAATAATAACCAGCTAGACCACTATCAACCACCTGGCCATACAAACATCTTTGTATAAAGTCAAGCTTAGGGGTGCCTGGGTGGCTCAGTCGGTTAGGTGGCTGCCTTTGGCTCGGGACATGATCCCAGGGTCCTGGGATCAAGCCTCACATCGGGCTCCTTGCTCAGCTTGCTTGCTTCTCCCCTGCCTGCCACTCCCCCTGCTTGTACTTGCTCCCTCTCTCTCTGTCAAATAAATAAAATCTTAAAAAAACAAGAAATAAAGTCAAGCTTAAAATGCATAGTAAACATGAGAACTGTTATCTGCAGCTTGTATCTTTTTTTTTTTTTTAAGGGTAAAGTGGGTATTTTATTTATTTGTACTAAATCTATAAACCAATCAGCCAAACTGGTACTATTATCATGATACATTAAAATACAAAACATGTTTCTACAAATTCTAGAATAATGAACAAATTAACAGTTCTAGTAAAACATCACAAGGGACAGAGGAAATCAATGAAGCACATTATAGTTTAGCCCTTCACCGTTAACAATTGAGGTTATTAACATGAAAAGCCTCACAATCTCAGAAAATACAAATTATCCTTCATCACATGTCTTTGTATCTTCACTTCCTATTCTTGAGGTTAGATTCTAGAGCCTAAAGATATCCACATTAGGATTGTATCTAGTTATCTATAGCCAGAAACACCTTATATCATGTTGTCCATAGCAGCCAATGCTACTGAAACCTCTTTGACTCCAATCGTACCCCCTCAATGGACACAATAAGAATATTGGGAAACAGAATATCGAGGCAGAGCTATATAGGACCCTAAAAGACAAAGCCTAGGAGAAGTAATACAGCCACCGCCCAAATTGAGATTGAATAATATACTCATCGTCACACATTTTCAGGCTGTATGTTCACAGAATAATTTGGGAACAAATCCATTATTTGCTGGGTACTAAAATACTTAGCAGATTGTTGTATTACACTATGGCTTTCCCTAAAAGTTTCTAAGATGGACTCCAAATTGCTGATGGAATTTTGCTGGAACTGGATCTGGGGCTGCAGGGATTCCTCTCCACAGTTCTGGAACTGATTGTTCCAGGCTTGGGGGCACCAGCTCTGACTGGTCCAGGAATGGTTGCTCCAAGACTGGCTGTTCCAGATCTGGTTGCCCCAATTCGGGTTATTCCAGGTCTGGTTGCTCCATATTGGAAGGTTTCCGGAAGTGTTCCTCAGGTATCCCTGGTGGTAGGAATAGAAGCCTGGGTATTCTGCGGTTGCTGTGGTGTTCTGAGTCACACTCTCTCTCTCCTTTGGCCAATGGTTTTTCTGCCAACTCTTACATTTTATACTCTGGTTCTGGAACCAGGTCTTCACCTGCTTATAGCTAAGTTCAGAATGTTGGAAAGTTCTTGCATCTGCTGGAGACTGAGGCATTTCTGTCTCTGAAATTGATCATTGAGGACAGAGAGTTGGGTCTGAGAGAACACGGTCCTGATCTGTTTCTTGCCCTGGGCCGTATCTTCCTTCCTCACTGTTCTCTCCTCTCCAGAAGTGGGTGGTAGTTTTACCCTGGGACTGGTGGAGGAGTCGGGACTGTCCTGAACAAGCAGATCCACGGAGGAAGGAAGAGGAGAGATGGTCTCCGCGTGGGGTGTCTCAGCAGATGACATTTGCAGGGACGCATAATTTTCTTCAGGCCCATAAATCTCAGGCATTGGAGGAGAGTCCCTAGAACTGGGTGCTTCGGGGCCAGGCGGGCATTGGGGCAGAGTTGGATCTGCACTTATGTTGGTGAGTTGAGGGTAGATGGAAAAAAAAAAAAGCGAGATTGTAAGAAAGGCCCGGCTTATGGATCTAGGTGGAAGAACTGAGAGGAGTAGGAAGACCTCCAGATGTTAAGAGTCTGAGAAAGACAGGATGAAGTGGGTCACCACTGCAATAGTAAGAGCCAACCAGCCTAATGGAGCCAAAGGTTGGAACTTGTATCTTTAAGTCTGCAAAACAACTAACGTTTCTATAGCTCTTTACTGTTTACAAAGCACTTGCACATGTATTTTCCTCTTTGGGTCTCAAACAACCGTGTGAGCTCATTAAGGCAATGTATGTTGTTCTTTAGAGGAAAAACAGAGGTTCCAAGTCAGAGAGACTTACTCAGGGTGGACTCAAATCTGGGGCTTCTAATTCCATAAATCCCAAGGTCTTTTTATTTCACCACTTTGTCTCCTAAAGAGCCCAGCAGCAAACAGTTTTAGAAATTTGGAAACTTAGGCCAAATCTGTTTAGAAGGTGTGATGGTTAATTTTCTGTGCCATCTGAGACAGGACCAGGCTGCTGTGCCAAGCTGCTCCGCTGCTTGGGCATATGATCCCAGAAGGGTATGTTGAGATTATTTTAAGATACTGTTTCCTCAGTGCTGTGGCAGGTGGGTCAGAATGTGGGGCATAGACATGCACACTGGATAGAACTTGGCTGGTTTTGGATGATTCAAATATGATAGGACATACTTGCTTATTTGCTCTTTTATTTTTATGAAATGCTTCTCTCTTGCATACATACACACAGAGATTTTATTGATGAGAAAGCTGATATCTATGGGAAAGGGCTTCCTAATGTAAAACCCCACTATGAAACTTGTTTCCCCACTCACAAGACCTGAAGAGGCCTCCTTCTGCCCTGTTCATCTTTGGGCCTAGAAGAGCAAAGAACAGACGTTCCTTTTAGGCACTGCTGTCCTAAGAAAAGAGAAGGGAAGGGACTGGGCTACTCAGGCACAGTTACTCTTTCCAAACTCAGATGTCACTTTATCTCCCCTTGAGCAGAGTAAATAAGGCAGGGAGAAAAGCCAGGATGGTTACGTTAATGGAGCTCCCTTCACGGGGAAGGAGACGTCAGGAGTGGGAAGACATGCTCCATCCTACTGTAAATTAGTGAAGATTACGTGACTTAATGTAGGTGAAACACTTAGGGCCTGGTCTAGAGTCAGTACTGGATTAATGGAAGCTCTTTTAACTAGAAATTCACAGACTCATTTCTGGTTCTAGCTCCTCCATTAACTGAGGGATTCAGGACGAGAGACCACATCTGTCTAGCCCACTGCTGGATTCCCAGAACAGACACGGGTGCCTTGCAAAGCACCTGTAGTGATGACGATGATAACAACAATAATACTGTTTTTAAATAAATTAATTTTCCTCTCTGAATTTGCTTCCTCATAAAATAAGGAATTTGATCTTTTTTTTTTTTAAAGATTTTTTATTTATTTGAGAGAGAGAGAATGAGAGAGAGCGCGAGTACATGAGAGGGGGGAGGGGCAGAGGGAGAAGCAGACTCCCCGCCGTGCAGGGAGCCCGATGCGGGACTCGATCCCGGGACTCCAGGATCATGACCTGAGCCGAAGGCAGTCGCTTAACCAACTGAGCCACCCAGGTGCCCAGGAATTTGATCTTGACATTTAAATCTCTTCCTTGCTCTAATGATCTAATTCTATAATAAAGAATCTCAGCAAATCTGATACACCTCTGTGCCTTTTTAGGTTTAACACAACGACAACAACAACAAAAGGATTTGCTGCTAGCATTCTCATTTAGTCTTCGTATTTTGAATTCCAATATTCACAAAAGGCAATTCACTAAGTATAGCAACATATGTATAATTCTCTAATAATGTTAGGGTTAATTAATTTTTCTCTATCCCCCAAATATCCTGGTCAATTTTAGTAGTAGTGCCAGCATTGTATTCCATTCCTTATAATTTTTTTAAAAACTTTCATTTTGGGTTGATGAACAGCTTCTATTAGTCAAGTGTCCACAGCTATGCTACTATAAATTTTTCTCAATTTAAAAGTTTAGGATTTTATGGAACAAATCCAATGTTGCCAAGCATTCAGATCATTGTTTTAGAAAATCTCTTCCTTGTCCACTGAGCCAAAAACAAAACCATTCTCCAGTTGTTACATATTAGAGATGAGAAAACAGGCTCACGTAGTAATATGACCAGGGCACAAAAATAGTAAATGGCTGAGCCTAGTTCTGAGCACTTTTTATTTTTTTATATTTTAAAGACTTTCTTTATTTGAGAGAGAGACAGACAGACAGAGACAGAGATAACAAGAGGCACAAGCTGGGAGAAGAGGGAGAAGCAGGATCCCCAAGATCAGGACGTAAGCCAGAGGCAGCCGCTTAACCAATGGAGCCACCTAGGCACCCCTCCAAGCACTTTTTAAAGTGCCTTTGTATTTTATTAGTATCTTCTTAAGCAATTGGTACTTATGATCATGTGCTCCATCATCCACTGTGCAACTAGAAAGCTAATGTGCACTGGAAGAGGGCATGCACAGAACATAATTGAATTTAGCACTTTTTCATTAAAAAGTCTAAAATTTCTTATTTACATTTGAAGGGATTAGCTAACAAAGGCAAATATCACAAATGTAGTGAACAGCCTCAAAAGGCACAATGGAAAATATCACACAGTAGGTGAGTGAATTCAGCAACTCTAAAAACAAAGTTTCTTCAAGACTCAGATCTTCTTTATGCACTGCTATTTCAGTTTGGAGTCTAAAAGACTATCTATCTACTTTGTGTCTGACTTATTTTCCTGTCAGGCAGGAACTGGAATTTGAACTTTGCTCTCCAAAAGCCAAAGGCCAACTAATTTAGAAGGAGACTCTCAAAGTCAGTGATGGTTTCTTCTAGTTTCATTTGCTCTGTCTAAAGTGATGAAAGGATTTGATTCCCAGATAACTATGATCCTTATTGCTATTTTTACAAATCACATTAATTTCTATACTTAGTTCTGATCACTTGTGGCATTCCTGAGGCAAGTCTGGATTCATGCAACATTCCAATCCTGAATGCCTTTTCAAGTTTCCAACAGAACCCTGTGCTGGTGAGTGATGATACCTTTATTGTAGTAGCCCCAAGGTGTAGAAGTTGTTTCCTGTGGCCTAGACTCAGCCCTACCCCTCCACTTGTTGAAACATCTGCAAATACTTTTTTCATTTCAGAGGCATCTGACCACAGCTAGCCTCCCATCTGGATTGCTTCCTTTTTCCTGATTGCTCATGTAAGGCATCAATAATCTGGGAAGCACTGAGCAAGAGAGAAACTGGGAGGGCCTAGGGATTAGAATGGAGTTCTTCGAGGTTAGTTCTTATGGGTTTTCTTTCATACTCATTCATTAATTGACTCAATCATCATGATTGATTGCATGGTACTAGCAATGCAGATATCAACATGTAGCAGTATCTGTCCTCAAACAGAAAACAATCTATTACATGCAACATTTATTATCTCAGATAAGGAATTACATTAATCAGTTTATAGTAGTAAATTATTTTTACTAGGTGTGTTTTGTGTGTAAAGTTCCACAATTGCTTTAATTCTTATCTTTGGTAGGTATAGGATTCATGGCATATTTTACTTAATCTCTTTGTTTCCCCACCTTGAAAAGTGAAAAGCAATGCTCTCAATTTCAATAAAATTGAAAGCAATACTCTCTGAAGGCTTTTGTAAATAATAATCATTAATTAATAAACACCATAGGAATCTTTACTTGATAAGTAAAATGATAAATTGTGTAGTGCAAAGTAATCATATTTCTTCATGTTTCATTTGCTTTAGGTCTATATGTTAAGCCAAGCATCTAACTGCTTGACTACTATTAGAAAGAGACTATATTTTAGAAGGTGTTAATGCAGTTGGATCATTTCCATGCTCTTATAAGATATTAATTCCAAGTTTTAAAAATATATTTATATTATGCCCACATTTGCACATTTTAATAAGTTACATTCAAACTCTCATTTTATTATAATCAAATCATACAAAGAACTAATTAACTCCATCCTGGGAGTTATTGAGCAATGATTATACCTTCAAAGCAGCAAGAGATTTAAGGTGTATTCAGGGTGTGGCCCATCCACCCAGGATTTCAAAACTACATGGTTCTTCAGGTCCTGTTGGGGCCCATTTATCTGCACGTCTCCCCTGCAGGAGTTTGGACTAATCAGGTCACTACATCCTGACACTGCAGTCTCTACCACGCATTGTTTGCAACATGATGTAATGTCAACAGACCACAGAGAAGTTAGCAACGGGAAAAGGAAAACACTTTAATACCCAAGGCCATCCCTAGGGTTCAGCAGGACATATATCCTATATCAAATCACCTGATATCAAATCCTACAAATGAGCTCGGCCAAAAGGTTCAGCCATGTGGTCTGACTGTATCATGTTCTTCAGTTGCAATGCAATACTGAGGCAACCTGTTGTGAGTTGACAGTTCTTCCAGTTTGCTAAAACTGAAAAGGCAGTTTTGTTGCTCTATCACTGCTTCCTCTTTGCTGCAGAACATTTCACACGGCATTGTGCCTCAGCTAGTTTTCATTTATCTAGATATTATTTGAAATCGTGGAAGCGGAGAGGGGTCGCTGGTTCACTTCTTCAGCCTTGGCTTCTCCCCATCCCCCAGTGTTCC
Source organism: Leptonychotes weddellii (assembly GCF_054177405.1). Lineage (NCBI taxonomy): Eukaryota > Metazoa > Chordata > Mammalia > Carnivora > Phocidae > Leptonychotes > Leptonychotes weddellii. The sequence goes on along the minus strand of NC_138369.1, from coordinate 96,313,195 downwards.
ATGTCTTGCTACTCAGAGCAGTGCTATTCAATATAACATGAAAATACATGTCAAGGCCAGATGGCAGCTGGTTGCCCGAGAACTCTAAGAACAAAGAGAGCCATGGTGGCCCTACAGTGCTATGTTCAAATTAGAAAAAGATACCCCTTCCTCAGGTGGATGCAAAACACATGTCTTAGGGGGTGAAGGTAGGTGCTGGAATTCAATGCCTACCCACCTCCTCTGCAAGGCACCATGGTAAACAGTCAACACACTGCACACGTGTATGGTGTCCTGGCAAGAAGGGTATGTGTAGCCTTAAAATGATGGCAGAGGGCAGTAAGAAAGATAAAGGCCACTTGGATATGGAGCATGATGGGAAACAGCAGTATTGTTTGGTTTTGACTTTTCCTTTCCCCCTCTAGAGATCTATTCTAAAAGCTGAGACCAGGAACAGGTTTTACTTTTACACAAAAATATATGTAATGTATTACCATAGGTGATATGCACGTAAAGAGACCAAAATTATTTAAATATTACCTAATCCACCAGTTTTGTCTGTTTACTGCTGTACCTCTAATACCTAGAACAATGCCTGACACAGAGTAGGCCCCTTAATATGTTGAGTAAATCCAAGACTTTTGGTCATTGAGCAATAGGAAATTAAGCCAAGGGGCGCCTGGGTGGCTCAGTTGGTTAAGCATCTGCCTTCTGCTCAAGTCATGATCTCAGGGTCCTGGGATCGAACCCCACATCAGGCTCTCTGCTCAGCGGGGAGCCTGCTTCTTCCTCTGCCCCCTCTACTCTGTTTATGCTCCCTCTCTCTCTCTCAAATAAATAAAATCTTAAAAAAAAACGAAATTAAGCCAAGAAGATCTCTCATTTTCAATATTTCACAGATCAAATTAGGAAGGGTCATCAAAAATTAGTTTTCTCCTAGGCACTTCACAGGCCAGAGGTCTCAGCTTTCATATAAAAAACCGTCACCACAAGTGCTACTCAATACTGATTATTTAGAACTTCCAACGCGCACATCGTATTGGTCGACTGACAGTGAAACACGTATAAGTCAAATATTTTACATAAGGATGCACACTCCCACTGTATTCCAGTACTGGATAGGCTAAATAGCAAAAAAAGAAAAGAAAAATTTGGTGGCACAGTTGTATTTAAACATTATTTTATACTTTCGTAATTTTATATATGGGCTGCCATAACAGCAGTATATTATTTGTAATAATTGAGTATATCACCTTCCTTCAAAGATCTCAAAGCACCTTTTGTAAGGAATATTCCTCCCCATACCTCTGGTGAGGTAGGTTTGCTGTAGGCATTATTTCCATCATACCAGGATCACACATGAGTCATAAGGCAGTGGTAGGTCTGCCATTACTCACTCATGACACCTTAGTTCATAGCTCTAACTATCAGAGAGTACTGCTCACACATTCATTCATTCATTCACTCATTCCTTCCTTCATTGAAAATACTTATTTGATGCAGCTTACTAAGCATTTAGGGTCAAGTCCCTACTTCCTTACTGAACTCACACTGTATAAGCATTACAATCTTAAAAAAAAAATCTCGTAACAAATATTTAAAATTCAGAGCAGAGATTTTTCAGCACACTGTGATTAATCCTAATTGTTTCACAGTGACATACCTACCACTGACTCACTAAGGAAATGACTGAAATACCAAAAAGTTAAAGATATACTTATCCATGGTATGGCTGTTAATCACGTGTCTATAACATAAGGCTTTTAAAAAGAAAACGTTTGCCTGGTACAGCTAAATACTTGCGTTTTCTGTGTCTAATTAGAAGTTTCCGCCGTGTATTATAGTTGAGTTGGTACAAGATGTTCAAGACCATGAAAAGATGAATGTAATGGCTTCCTTGTGTCATGGTCTGAATTTTTTTTTTTTCAGTTCATTTGTCCTTTTAAGTAATCTTACTGTTTGTACGCTAACTGAATTCGCAATCGTTCCTCTTGCCAAACCATGCCTCCAGACTTGACTGTATAAATTAAATTTCATGCATGCATGTGCAAGCCGTGCCCGTTAAACGACGTAATATAAACAAATTAAAGGCACATTTTAATGACCCTTGAGTTCCGTGTTATGGTGGTTTTTAGACAGTTACCTACTGGGCACAGTTTAAGACACTGATTCATAGAAGTAATTTTCAGTGTGCCAACCGGGTTTGCTCATAGGATCCAGTCCCCTAACTGTGCAAGTTGCATTTTGCACGGTTTTCTTCTCGGGCTCTCCACCCCCTTGACAGTTGTGACGCTCCCCCGGCGACCGCCGGGAAGGGGCTGATTCACCCCCAGCTCCCTCTGCCGGAGCCGGCGCGCTGGGCGGCCGCAGCCACGGCCACCAGGGCAGAGCCGGCGCCGGGGCCCGGCAGCGGCTGCGTGACAGGCTGCACTCCCCAGCCCCGACGCTGTGGTAATTCAGACTGATCTCATCGCCTGTCGTCACGACACGCGCTTCCTCGCTCGCACGCGGCGTAGCGTGAGAGGCGCCGGGGACAGCCGGCGCGCTCACCCCTGAGCCTTCGGGCAGACGCGCTCTGCGGGCCCCTTGGAGGCCCGCGAGGCAGCAAGTCCCTGCTACTGGTTAGAACGTCACCATCCTGCCTTCAAAAAAATGGTGTCCGGACGTCAACAGATAACCTAACCTCCCAAGCGTTGGCCTTCGTCCTCTTCGGCCTCAGTGGGCCCTGCCGCTCACCGCCCCCTGACGCACAGCCACCACCCCCTACGAGTTCGGGAGTAGGCGCCAGGTCGCCGGGGTCAGTCGCCCGGCAACGCAGCTCGCCTCCCGCGCGCCCTGGGCGTCAGAGCGCGCCGGGTTCCCGGCAGTCCGGGCGCCGTGGGGGCCCCTTCCCGGGTCTCCCTGCCGGGGGCGGGCCGTCCGCATCCCTTCTGCGCACGACGGGCAGGGCGCGAGACCCCCATGCTGCTGTGGCCTGAAACCTCCACGACGGAGAGGCCAGGCTTGGAAGGCGCCGAGCAGGCGCCGCGCCTGCTAAGGAAACCGAGAGGGGTCCGCGGGGCGAGACCGATTCCTCGCCGGCGTTCCTCTTCTCTTTCCCTCCGCCGCCCGTGGGCTTTGCTTTACAGCAGCGGAGATGGAAACTTTTTGACGTTAAGTTGAGGGCATCACCCTCTCGGCTAAAGTCGGCGGAGGGCGCGGTGTGTCAGGAGCCGGGCGGAATCCGAGATTCCTCGCCGGATTATTCGGCCGGGTCGGCACGCAAGGCGGGCTCCGTGCCCGCCAGGAAGCCCCGAGCGAGCACGGAAGCGCCGACAGCAGCCGGCGGGGGCGGGGTTGCCGCCGCCGCCGCCGCCGGGATTGCGTGACCTGCCGGCCGGCGGCCGCACGCACTTCGTGCCGGTGGCGGCCCTCTCCAGCCTTGCTGGCCGCCGCCGCCGCGGGGCGGGAGGCGCAGGTACTGCAGGGCGGCACCCGGTTTCCACTTTTACAACCCCAGCCGGGAGAGGAGTCACGCTATGTTTCTGGGAAAGGGAGTGAGTTCACCGGGGAGGACACAGCATCTCCTTGTTATTAGAACGTGGGTAACATTCGGTAACAAAACCCGCTCACACAGGATGTATTAGACGAACTGGGAACCAGAGCTGCTTCATCAATAAGCAATCATGCCGAGAAACTTTACAAAGAAAACTTCAAATTAAGAGGCAAGGCGCACAGGTGCGAATCGTGTGACAAGCTTACACGGAAAAGAACAAAGACAGCGGCTTTGGAAGGCAGTTTTGTCCACTCTGCACAAAGATGAATAAGAGAGTCGATTTTGTGCATGCTGTTAGTCCTCCGCGAAGCGTTCTTTCCAGTGTTTTATTTCAAAATCAGAAGTACCTATTTCCCTGGCATACTGACTGGAGAGACTTCTTTTATGAGGCGACTCAAGAGTCCCAAGTGCATTTAAAAAAGAAAAGAAAAGGCTACAGACATTATAAGAAGCCAGAATCTAAGTTCTTTGTCAAGATCTTGAGAAACGGTGTTTTTCGCTCAGATATCTATTTATGTAACTCGTATGTTTGTAGATACCTAGATAAATCAAGTTTGGAGGGCAGAACAAAAATATTAACACCAAAATAGTTCAACACAAAAGCAATCCAGCGGACTAAAAGCTTTCAGCTTATTTGCTAGTTATTTATAAACTTTGATATGGTGGATCTAAGCTCTTATTTATTTCCCTCTTACTGTTACCTTAGACCTATGGTGCCTAGTGACACACGCATTGATTTTTGTTATACAAGTAACATATCATTATCAAAGAGGGGGATTCTCCTGGGTAAGGATACCTACTGTAAACTCCTAGGAAACTTTTTCAAAATACACGTATTTAGCTCCCAACTTATCACATGTGTAAAGAGAGAGCAAGATTCACTGCTCAATTTTAAAATGTTTTCCCAGCTAACTGATCCTCACTTAAGTGTATTTGGGGATGTTTATATTTGTGTGCCCAGCACTCTGTTTCCTCTGTGACCGAACTGCCCCTTTACTCTTCTAGGCATGTATTTAGAAAGGGAAGTTCATCATGTGTGGCCTTGCCTACCTGATCCTCACAACTGGTCAGGAGGCATGTACCTGTTACCTCCTAGCTTCAGCGATTTGGTCAAAGGATTGCTGTATAACTTAAGGTGTGCCAAACAGTCATTTCCTGGCATTTTTCTAACTGGAGGTTGGGAACAGAGGCCTCCTCTTTTCCTCTTGGTGACAAATCTGGACTGTCAGCCACTGCTGCCCTTCCATGTGCAGAGACTGTAAAAGAATGGATCCAACCTTCATTAAATGGTAAACTCAAAGGGCCAAGACACCCCACGATTTTTATAGTTCAAGAATCCATATCTGAAGTTCTTGGGGCGCCTGGGTGGCTCAGTCGTTAAGCGTCTGCCTTCGGCTCAGGTCATGATCCCAGGGTCCTGGGATCGAGCCCTGCATCAGGCTCCCTGCTCAGCGGGGAGTCTGCTTCTCCCTCTCCCTCTCCCCCTGCTTGTGTTCCCTCTTTCGCTGTGTCTCTCTCTGTCAAATAAATAAATAAAAATCTTTAAAAAAAAAAAAAAAGAATCCATATCTGAAGTTCTCAAAGCAGTCCTGTTTCCTGCTTTCTTGAAGCTTGGTTATTCAGCTCTTCTGCTGATTCTGTGAGGTGCTCTGGTATCCTAATAAAATATACATTTATAGAAATAAACAACAGAATGTATATTTAGAATGCTATTTGGAACAATTTTTTTGATTTATAATATTTTTTTATTTTTAAATTTGTTATTGTTATGTTAATCACCATACATTACATCATTAGTTTTAGATGTAGTGTTCCATGATTCATTGTTTGTGCATAACATCCAGTGCTCCATGCAGAATGTGCCCTCTTTAATACTCATCACCAGGCTAACCCATCCTCCCACCTCCCTCCCCTCTAGAACCCTCAGTTTGTTTTTCAGAGTCCATTGTCTCTCATGGTTCGTCTCCCCCGCCGATTTCCCCCCCTTCATTCTTCCCCTCCTGCTATCTTTTTTTTTCTTTCTTAACATATATTGCATTATTTGTTTCAGAGGTACAGATCTGAGAT
>NC_138369.1:96290074-96307114 GCF_054177405.1 Leptonychotes weddellii | reverse complement strand
AGAGTTGTTGCTATTCTTTTCTTCGATCTCCTGTTGAGTTTGTAGGTGTTCCGAATGGTTTGATCCCTATCCAGCTGAATTCCTGAGAGGAGACGAAATCCAGGTCTCCTACTCCTCCGCCATCTTGCTCCGCCCCCCCTTTTTTTAGATCCTTGAAATACATGCTTACTTTCAATTTTTCTTTTAAAACACCTGAGTCTGCCCCCAAATTTTTTTTAGTTTTTAAGAAGTAATTCTTTTTCATAATAGTCTTTTTTGTTGTTTAATGAATTCGATATCTTTCGGATCTCTGAGAGAATCTTAACTAAACTTGCCTTAAAATTATCTATTTCTCAAAAAATTCTGTTTCTTTGGTGCTTGGGTTCCCCAACTGATGGTAGAATCCTCATTCTTCTACCAGTTGAAAGGCACATTCTGATTATAAGGGTGATGGCTGGGAAGGAGGTGGGTGTGGGACCAGGGGAACTTTCATTTAAGGAGTAGAAATAAATTAGCATCTGGATGCAGAACTTCATTTCACTGATCTTAATTAACTCTAGATTATCTAGAGCCTTCATCTCTTCTCTGGTCCCAGGGCCCACTCTGAGAATTTCCTATACGAAAGCTCCCACTTCCATCTAGAAAGCTACATTGCTGGCTTGATCTGGTGACAAACACCAGGCAACTCCACTGAGACTGAGAGTCAGATGCAGCTCATTTGTAACATTGAAATAATTCCCTGTCTCTGCTTATGGTCCATTCTTTTCCTGAGCCTCTGCTACTTCTGATCTTGGGCTTTTACTGGAGTTCTCCTGAAAAACTCACCTTTAAAAAATGTCTTCTTTTCATCTCCTGAGCTTTCATTTTTTTCTATTTTGGGAGGTTATCTGCCAGTTTTATTTCCTATACTTTTCAAGAATTTTCACTGTTCTGAGCCTGGTAATGACACCCTTTCTGGGTTTCTTAGCTCTGTTGTTAGTTATTCTTATTTTTTATATTTTTTGTATCATTTCAATGAGATTTTGCATGAAGTACTTCGTTAGCCATCTTGAAAGCCTTTCCATCTTTTTCTGTGCTCTTGAACAGATCAAATTATGTAAGAATTATCTGTATCTTGAAGGCTTGCTAGAACTTGCCAATAAGCCACTTGGGCCTGGGCCACCTCTTCACTTATAGTTTTAACTATTTCGTGTACTGCTTCCTGAACTCATAAAAGTCAGTCTGTCTTCGGCCTTGGGATTCATCTTTGGATACCTCTCAAAAGGGCCCACCTTGGTTTCACAGATGCTACCCTTGTTCCCCATTTTAGCAAATCCAGGCATGGCTTCCTATGTTTCTGGAAGGAAGGTCTCCGTCAACTCTGTCAACTCTGTTTCCAACTTAAGTGTCCCCTCTTGGTTCCACAGTGCATTTTTAACCAATTAAAACAAAACAGGAAGGTCCTATGTTTTCAGTGACCATATTTTCTAAACCAAAAACTGGTACTTGAAAATTGACAACTGCATGTAGTTTTAAAGAAAAATATATTAAATATTTGCAATTAATATTATAAGTTAGATTCAGACATACATGCTGCACATTTAGTCAATGGTGGGTTTAAAAAGGAGGCCGATTAGTCCACCTATAACTTTTATGTGTTATTATATGTGTTTAAGTATCAGATAGTAAGTCTCTCATTCCCTGGGTTGGAACAGCCTGGAGGATTTTCTGCAAAGAAAGAGTTAATGGATTACTTCAACTCAAAGATGAGTACGCTTTTAAGGACATGAGGGTTTAAGAGTAAGAGATGCAGGAAAAAAAAGGAATAATATAGGAATAAAACCACCTCAGGTATACAGTACAGATTTTTTTCCTAGGAGATTTACTTTATGCTGCAAATTCCTCCATGTCCTCATTAAATGAATATATATTTATCACATGGAAAACAAGGTCACTGTTAAGAGAATGGTGACAGCTTAGTCTTATGTGGGATGAGTTATATTTAAAAAAAAAGAGAGAGAGAAATCCAGAAGGGTTGAACCTTTCACAGGGTTGAACTTTCACACTTGAGCAGTTTGTATAATTGCTACAATCGCCACCAGGCCTTCATGCACACCTTCTGATCTTCCTAGATGGGAATTTTCAGCAATTGCTTGTCAGCCACATGCTGCGACATGAGTTACCTAGCTACGTGGTGTAGATAGAACATCTAGTCAGCACAGAATTCAAAAAGGACTGTGAACCCTTTAGCATCTCTCCCCAGGTCCAGAGAGTTCGGGGAAACTTTGAAGCTGATGGTGCAATGGAGCAAAGCTTTCTGCTCCAAGAGCAGCATCTTCCAAACCAAATTGATTAAGCCTCACGCCATGCACTCCCTTTCCTTGTTGCTAAAGTGAGATCCAGTCCTTCTCCCACCATATTGGGGAAGATGCTGCTCAGTGTGATCTTCCCAAATAACACCCAGAGTTACATCTCCTATAGCAATTTTAGTGACTGAGCTTTAAGAGCTAGAGTCTAAACTGTGCCCAGGAGCTCCCGAAATCTGCTCTGTGTGCCTGCTTAGGGAACACGGCAGGGGATGTCAAGTCTTAAGTAGCTAGGCACGCCATGCATCTGGAATGAGAAGCAGGCCCTAAAATGTTCACAGCGTGTTGCAGCTGAATGTTTTCTCTCTGCTCCAGAAGATAAACTAGAGTAGTTTTGATTTTTTTCTTTTTCTGAACTTAAAAATTTCATACAACAGAACACGATGGGTAGGGGAGACATGTCAAACAAGCAATTCCGCAAATATTTCTTATGCAAGAGCCATTTTCCCACAGGCCACTAAGCTTTTGCAAAGCTTTGCTCTACCACATCACAAAGCATCGAGATGAGCCTGTGAAAATCCTTAAAGTGGACTGATGTGGATGGGGGCAGGGGAAGGGGGTGGGGAATAAACCTTGTATCAGTTCTTAACTTAGACCCAGAAACTGTGTCTCCGCCAGTTCAGAAAAGCAGAGAATTCTTGCTCTCCTTTTTTTTTTTTTAATCTCCAGTGTTCTCTTTTTTCACCAAACCAGGAAGAGCCACAACTTATCCAAAATAAATCATAGGCAATACACAGTTCTCAACATTTATTTTTAAATAATACATGTAGTCATATTATGAGGAGTCATAAATAGCATACATAAATCTAAAAATCCAGGCATTTAAAAAAATACGTGTAGCCTTCTATGCTTAATTCCAAGGAAACATTGAGAACTATTTATTTTTGAAGCTGAACATTATTTGGGTGGCAACCTTTGAAGGTTTCCCTTTACTGGTGAAAGACAGTGATTCATCTTGCTCTGACTAAGGCAAACCCAAGGCAGGCTTGCTGATTCTCTAAGAGGTAGAGTCAGGGACACTTGTTAGCAAACACTTTTCCTTGTCAGAAGCTAATTGGTTTGGGTGCATGGTTTTTATCAAGTGCCTTCTAAAGAAACTGCAGTATCTTTCCTGAAATTTTCCTTTGCGAGAATCTGTTTTTAAGAGCACATCTGATCCTAGGTCATAGTTTCTCATCTATCTGAAGGCTGCTGTCCTCTTGTATTTGTGTTTCCACTGATTTCCACAGCCGTGCTTGCGCTTCTATGAGGGGAACAGGAGCTGAGGCTCTGATGTGACCCCTGGTAGCGAGAGCAGGTCCACACAGATGTGGCTCAGAGTTCTGCAGCTCCGAAACACATGTGAGCACACTGAACTCTCTTTACTTTCCAGTCTCAGGATCAGTGGATTTATTGGGATGGTGCTGACATAAAAAATGAAATGAAACATCTGAGTCTAACAGCTGCACAAAATTTGGACTCATGTAAACTGGTCTGACATCACACGTTCTGCATGTGAGTTCCATGAGTATTCTCCATATGGTGCTAATACAATAACATGCCTACAAAGTCCCTGTGGTTTATGGCGTGATGAGCTCCAGAGCAGAGGAAATGAAGCCAGGAAGCCTACGCCATTTGCTGAATGGAGTTGGCTTTGGGTAATGTCTCATTCTCCCTGAGCTACTCAAGTTCACTAGGGACAAGAAGCCATGCTGGGCAGGGAACCATCAATAAGCCTGATGTTGGGGATTTGGGTCCCTTCTTCTCTGGAAGGGTAGGAGAGAGGTCTCACAATGTTTTTTTGCCTTGGTCCATTAAAACAAAGCAAAAAAAAATAGATGTAGGAGTATAAAGGAGTTGTTGAAGTCAGCTTACTCCATCCCCACAGTCAGGAAAGGGCAGGTAGGAAAGAAGTGTACATAATGGCTCAATACAAAATCCTGGCAAGATACAGCAATCCTTTGCTGGAAGGCTGGAGTTCTGCCCAAGGCACATGGTGGCATTGATCAGATCAGTGACACCCTCCACTGACCCATAGCCATAAACAAAATCTTCATGTGCTCTCTTCTGCTAAAGACAAGGGTTACAGGCATTTAGCAAGTAGTTCTGTGTTGCCCTGATGGGCTATACATGGAACCTAGAAAAAATTTTGTTCTTATTTAATTTTTTTAAAAAAGACTCAAAGTCACTTGCTTATCTGTTGGCTGATTAACCCCATAGAGGAAAACTTTTGGAAAATATTTAGCAACAGCTTGGCTTTCCCTGTTTGCTCAGCATAATACCCAATCTCTTCCCTCGTCATCAGTTGCTAGGATCAGAGAATGCACACTATAAGTATAGCATTATAAACAAAGTCGTCTGATTTTCAAGGTCAGTGAAGTTCTTGAATGCAGCACCTATTTGCACGAGAGAATTAGCAAATGGATATCATAGGTTGGGGCCCCTCATATTTGAGAGCAGCACCTGTTGGCTCTATGTGATAGTGTACCCTAGCTCTGTTAGATGCTACAAATATACAGGTAGAAAGAGATCTCCTGAAGGATTTCCATGGTCTGAGCAAGGGAAGAGAGAACAAAGAAAGTAGGGGTAGGAGAAATTTCAGATCAGGAGAGTAATGAACAGTTTTAAAGGGCTATAAAGCATTTCAAAATACAAAAATATCGGTCCTACTTAGTTACTTTTTCCCTCCAGTGAAACCTATCTTTAATTTTATTAAAAGAGATCATCAGCAGAACAGATTTACCTTAATAGATAACACTTGATAAACAATTTTACTAAAATTTATTCACTCTGTAAAACTGGAAACACCTGTGATTTTAATGGACACTTAAGCAAAATATAAGTTAAAAGGTAAGTTCAATGATGGAATCATTGTATAGTGCATTGTAAAGCTAGTTTTAAAAATCTCCTTTAAGAGCTTCTGGTTGGCTCAGTCGGTGGAGCATGCAACTCTTGATCTCGGGGTCATGAGTTTGAGCTCCATGTTGGGTATAGACATTACTTAAAAATAAAATCCTTGGGACACCTGGGTGGCTCAGTCGGTTAAGCATCTGCCTTCCGCTCAGGTCATGATCCCAGGGTCCTGAGATGGAGCCCCACGTCGGGCTCCCTGCTCAGCTGGAAGCCTGCCTCTCCCTCTCCCTGTGCTCCTCCCCCTGCTTGTGCTCTCTTGCTCTCTGTGTCAAATAAATAAAATCTTTTTAAAAATCTTTATCTATAAAATGGGGATGATAGTACTACCCCCCCCACCTTTGGGTTGTGGTGAGCATTACATAAGTTAATACAGGTCAAGTGTTTAGAAATAAATAAAACACTTTTAAAAAATTCTCCTTTGTTTTGACCATCTATGTCATTACTACTCTCCTCCATCACGATGGGCAATATAAAGATGACTGTCAAAGAAAAGCAAATCGATTCATGAGGAATTCTAGTCTCATCTCCCGGAGCCCAAGGTGGCACCCCACAGCTGCTGAGCTCGGAGTCTATTTCGAGTTCTATCCAGGTTCTAGAGCCTTCTCTAATTGCCCCCACTGGAACGAAGCAAACTCTCCAGCAGTCATGAACTGTGTGGCCACATCTGCTTCTGTCAGGCACGCTACAGCCCTGCTGCGTCCGTTAGGTTACCACACACTAATTATCTTTAGGTTTTCTGCGCATTCTTTTCCAAACAAGGCAGTCCTGCCAACTTGTCAACAGGGCATTACTTTCTAAAAATGAAGTTACTTTCTTTTTGCTTGAGAATGCCCATAATGACTTTCTCAGAGTTCTAGGAGGTGAGGCAAGATTGTACCGTTCGCTGCCTTTTTAATTTAAAGGAGAAGAAAAATCTCTGTAAACGAATATAGTAGCTTCATTGAGGATTATAGTGCTTCAAACTTGTCTGATTTGAACCAGAGAACAAGAAATGTCACCATTCTTAGCTGAGAGGGAAGAAAACACCATGCAGGTGGACGGTGTGAAATTTAAGCAGACTTGAGAAAGAACTAATCCATGTTTGGAATTCACCACTGAAGATTTGTTTTGACAGTTCTCTAGTAATTTCCTGTTTGGGTTGCCCACTTTATGTTAATGCTTGAAGCAGCATGCTAGTGCTGAAAAAGCCTGAGTTTTGAGATCAAGGGTCCTCCTTCTGTCACTTTTAGCCAGGCTCATCACTTACTTCTCTAAGTTCAGGTTCTGTATCTGATAATGGGGGTAATGATACCTGACCCAGTGAGTTACTATGAGAAGTAAAATGACAATGAATATAGAAATACTTTATATTGCTGCCTACTACTTACTAGCTGCATGATTTTATGCAAATCACTTAAGCTCTGTGCCTTGGTTTCTTTATCTGTAAAATGGGGATGATAGTACTACCCCCCCCCACCTTTGGGTTGTGGTGAGCATTACATAAGTTAATACAGGTAAAGTGTTTAGAATAGCGCTTAGCGCACGGTTTCCTACTACATACTTAGCTCTAAATATTTTCTGTTATTTCTATATATCAGATGGTATGTGTACATTATTTATTTCTCAGGTGTGCTCCATTTTATACTAATTTAAGTACCCCAGAACCTATATTTAAAATTCAACTATTACTGAGTATTTTGTGCAAAGCACTAAGGTGCCATATATAAATATAAATTGAGGGGATCGTCATCTATTTTGCAAAAAGAAATAGCAAGACAGTGCTTCAATTCAAGAATTCACTTGGACAAAATACAGAAGATATGTAATACATCCGTCAAAAAGTGTTTTAAATATCTTTTATTCTAATGTTAATCCATGATCATTGTAAAAAATTTTAGAAAATACTGATAAATGGTAACAATAATATTAATAACAACAACAAGAACATAAAATTGAAATTACCTATATTGCCACCACCAAGAGATAGCTCCGTCTCAAATTTTGGTGTGTGTGTGTGTTGTGTGTGTATGGGTTGGGGCACACTAAATTGGAATCATACTACTTTTTAAAATTTAATGCATCATAAACATCATTCCACATTACTAAATATTTTTCTCTCATTTTTTCAAATTTTTATTCTGAAATAATTTTGGCATTAAAGAAGAGTTACAAAAACTAGTACAGAGATACTTGGATAGTATGCAAATATCTAGTTTCTACTTAAACATTTGCCTTCTCTTTTTAGCATACATTGGTGGATTTGCCTGCAGTTATTACTGTGGTGTGGTATTGGTGATTTTCTATTTCCTTCATGCCTTCTACATTTATTAATTGGTATTCTCTAAGGAAGAGCTTTCCTTTCTCTCCCATTTATTTATTTAATTATTTCTTTTTATCCATGTGGACTCAAGGACATTTATTTTGTTCTTTTTGTTATAGTCTAATAGTGTACTATTGTTTTTTATTTTGTTGCTCAAATTTTTCCAGCTTTGATTATTGGCAGCTCCTTCAGATTCGTGTGCATTTTTTGTATTCCTTTTTTTTTTTTTTTTAAATAAAAGCATTTCCTTACATTTAGACATCACGTAAAACGCTTATGTTTAGGCTTATGTTTATTTCCACTGCACCGTCCCTGGAATAAAACAGTTCTGCAAGGATCTGTGATTCTGTTTATTTGGAGGATGTATTTAGAAACCAATAGCATTGGGAATTAGGTGTTCTCCTTATCACTGTCTCTAACCCCTTCAGTGGATAGAGCTAGGACGTGTGTGTGTGTGTGTGTGTGTGTGTGTGTGTGTGTGTAGATAAGTTAACTCATACATACACATTAACTATATTTCTGTACCAATTTATCTGTATATACTTAGTTTTTTTAAATTTAACATTGAAAACATGTGTCCGTATGGGTATCCTGGAATCCAGCTGAGTACCACGGGTCTAGCCTTCCCTGTCTTCCTATGTGTAACTTCTTCCTGCGACCGTGAAAAACTTGGCTGTCACCATCTATAATGGATTTAGTTTCTGGTTTAATCCAGTTGTACAAAATAAGTAGTGTCAGAAAACCTAACCCATCTCCCTGTGAGAAACAACCAAGTGCAGTGTTTGTATTTGCTACGTAAGCTTTATATCAAATCAAAATGCAGTGTTCCAAAGTGACTGAGGTCAGCTCGTTTCTTCCGCATCCCTTCGGTGTGCTTATGTGATTCATTTGTAGTAAGTTCAACGTATCTGTCACAATCTGCATTCCATCTTTTCTCCCACATCCTGCTAGGGTTTTTTCTTTTTTCCACATGTAAAATTCATTTTTTGTGGTGTCTAGTTCTATCGATTTTGACAAATGCATAGAGTGGTATTTTGAGCCACAGTCCCGTACACAACAACTGCATCCCCCCAAAGTTCCCCTGCTGCTCCTTTAGAGACGACCCAGCCCCCAGCCCCTGATCTGCCAACTACCCATCGGCTTTCCTCTTTATGATTTTGCCCTTTTCACAGTGTCATGTGAACAGAAGCAAACAATTCTGGGTCAGGCTTCTTTCACTTTGCAAAATGCGGTTAAGATTCACGTATGTTGTTTTGTGAATCAATAATCCATTCTATTTTATTGCTGGTAGCAGCCTATTATATATATGGTCGTACCACACTTTGTGGTACATCTAAGTTGTTTCCAGTTTTTACAGTGGCTATGAATATTTACTTGTAGGTTTCTGTGTGAACATGCTTTCTTTTCTTTTCTTTTCTTTTTTTCCCTACATAGCTCAGAGTGGGATTGCTGGGTCCTATGGTAGGTACGTGTTTAACTTTATATGAAACAGCCAAACTGTTTCCCGAAGTGGCTGTGCCATTTTGCACGTTTCACCATTTTGCATCCACACCAGCAATGTGTGAGAGTTCTGGCTGGTCCACAGCCTCACCAGCACCTGCTGTTTCCAGGTTTTGACATTTCCAGTATTCAAATTGGCATATGGTGGTCTCTTACTGTGGTTTTAATTTATATTTCCCTAACGATTAATGATGTTGAGCATTTTTTCTTATGTTCCTTTTGTGTCTGAATATGTTCTTTGATAAATATCTGTTCAGATCTTTGGCCTTTTTTTAAAAATTGGGTTGTTTTCTGAATGTTGAGTTTTATGAGTTCTTTGTATATTCTGGATACAAGTCCTTTGTCAGATGTGATTTAAAAATATTTTCTCCCAGTTTGTGGCTTGTCTTTTCATTCTTGTAATCAAAAAAACAAGTTTTTACAGAGCAAAAAAAAAATGTATTTGTTTTTTAAAGTAAGTTCTTTGCCCACTGTGGAGCTTGAACTTACAACCCTGAGATCAAGAGTCTCACGCTATCCTGACTGAGCCAGCCAGGCACCCTCCAAATTTTTTATTTTAATACAATCCAATTTATCAGTTTTTTCTTTCATGGATTGTGATTTTGTTGTCATATCTAAAAGCTCTGCCTAACTCAGGTTTTCTCAATGATAGCACTATTGACATTATGGACTGGATAGTTCTTTAATGGGGATGGGGGTTGTCCTATGCATTGCAAGATGTCTAGCAGCATCCCTGGCCTCTACCTACTAGATGCCTTTTGCTTTCCCTCCCACCCTTAGCCCCACCTCTACTCCCATTTATGACAACCAAAAATGTTCCAGATATTGCCAAATGTTCCCTGGGGTATAAAGATGACTTTATTCAGAATCACTGGCCTAACCCAAGGTCATGCATGTCATTTTCTCCTGTTTTCTTTGAGAAGTTTTATGGTTTTGTGTTTAACATTTTAGGTCTATGATCCATTTTGAGTTAAATTTTATATGAGATGTGAGATACAGGCTGAGGTTCTATAGATAAGCCTGCTGAAATTTTGAATGGAATTTCATTAAATCTAGACAATAAACTGGGCAGACTTTACATCATAATAATACTGAATCTTCTAATCCATTAACATAGTCTATTTCTCCATTTATTTTGGGTCTTCTTAGATTTTTTTCTTTAGTGTTTTGTTCTTTGCAGCTTCCCAAATCTTTATCTTTTCTTTCTTTTAAAAAAATTTTTTTTTAGAATAATACCTAAGTCAGGTGTTTTTGGTACTATTGTAAGTAGTATTGTTATTTTAATTTTGAATTTCAATTGTTCCGTGCTGGTATATAGAAATATCATTGATTTGTATGCACTGACTTTGTATCCTGAGACTTTATTAGACTTATTAGTACTAGGAGCTTCTGTGTAGATTCTTTAGGAGTATCTACATGGACAATTGTGTCATCTGTGAAGAGAGATGACATGCCTTTTATTTCCATGTCTTGTCTTATTGTAATGGCTAGGATTTCCAGTGTTATGTTAAATAAGAATAATGAAAGAGGGTAGATATCCTTGCCTTCTCTCCTATCTTATGGGGAAAGCTTTCAGTCTTTTCCTGTTAAGTATGATGTTAGCTACAGGTTTCTCATAGATGTCTTTTGTTAGGTTAAGGAAGTTTCTGTTACTAGCTTACTGAGAGTTTTAATCATGAATGAGGGTAGAATTTTGTTAAGTGCTTATTCTGCATCTATTTTCTTCTTTAGTCTGTTAATTTGGTGATTTACAGATGGATTGATTTTCAGATGTTGAACCAGTCTTACATTCCCGAGACCAATGCCACTTGACCATGATTATCTTTTTTTATATGCTGCATTAAATTTGCTTTCATCTATGTTGATGAGGGATATTGTTCTATAGTTTTCTTCTCTCATGATGACCATGTCTCGCTTTGGTATTATGGAATGCCAGCATCATAAAATGAATTGAGAAGGTTTCCTCTTCTGCTATTTTCTGAAGAAAGTTGTGCTGAATTGATATTATTTCTTTCTTAAAAGTTTGGTGAAATTCGGGCGCCTGGGTGGCTCAGTTGGTTAAGCGACTGCCTTCGGCTCAGGTCATGATCCTGGAGTCCCGGGATCGAGTCCTGCATCGGGCTCTCTGCTCGGCAGGGAGTCTGCTTCTCCCTCTGACCCTCCTCCCTCTCATGCTCTCTGTCTCTCACTCTCTCTCTCTCAAATAAATAAATAAAATCTTAAAAAAAAAAAAGTTTGGTGAAATTCAACAGTAAAAACTTTTGGGCCTGGAGACCTCTTTATGGAAAGTTTTAAAAAGAACAAATTAAATTTCTTTAATATATATAGGACTATCAGTTTATCTGTTTCTTCTTGAGTGAGCTTTAGTAATTTGTTTCTTTCAAGGAATCCATTTCAGCTGTCAAATTTCTAGGCACAGAGTTGTTACTATTATACCCTTCTAATCTTGTTAGTATTTGTGGGGTCTGTAATGATACCCCTTCTTTTTTCCTTAACACTGGTAATGTATGTCTTTTCTCTTTTTGGTCTTGGTAAGTCTGGCTAGAGGTTTATAAATTTTATCAGTCTTGTCAAAGAATCAGCTTTTGGTTTTATTAATATTTCTCTATTGTTTTCTGTTTTAATTTCATTGATTTCTGTTTCAACTGTTACTATTTTCTTTCCTTAGTTTACTTGAGTGTACTTTGTTCTTTTTCTAGTTTCTAACAGCAGAAGCCTAGATAATTAATTTGGAACCCTTTTTCTCTTCTAAGCATTTAATGCCTAAATTTCTTCCTAAGCACTCCTTTCGGTGAATAGCACACATTTTGATATGTTGTATTTTTAATTTCTTTCAGTCAAAAATCTTTTTTAATTCCCCTGAGACTTTCTCTTTGGTCCATAGATTATTAGGAGGGGGTTGCTTAATTTCTGATATTTGGGGATTTTCCAAATATCTTTCTGTTATTGATTTCTAGTTTAATTCCACTGTGGCCTGAGAACATACTTTGAGTGGTTTCTATTCTTTTAAGTTTGTTTTATTTCACAGAATATGGTATATATTGGTGAACGTTCCATGTGCACTTGAAAAAAAAAGTGTGTTCCACTGCTGTTGGGTGGAGTGTTTTACATACATCAATTTGGTCTAGTTGTTGATAGCATTGTTCAGGGCTTCTATTTCCATAATAATTATCTGTCTGCTTCTTCTATTAATGACTGAGAGATAACTGTATATTTCTTCTTTTAGTTGTATCTCTTTTGCCTCATGTCTATTGAAGCTCTGATGTTAGTTGCAGTCACGATTTGGTTGGTTATATTTTCTTAGAAAACTAAACCCTTTATCATTATCTATTATACCTCTTTATCCCTAAAATAATATCCTTGTTTTGAAGTTTACTTTGATAGCATAGCTACTGCAGCTTTTTTTTAATTAGTGTTTGCATGGCATATTATTCTTTATCCTTTTACTTATAACCAATCTGTCTCTATAATTAAGGTGAGTTCACTTTTTCCATCTGTCCTTTGTTTCTTTTTTTTTCTTTTTCCTGTGATTTCTTGTGTTCATTGAGAATTTTTTTATTATTCCATTTTATCTTTCCTATTGACTTATTATTCATTCCTCTTTTAAAAATATTTTTAGTAGTTTCTCCAGGGTTTACAATACACATCTTTAATTATTCTGAGTCTGCCTTCAAATATTATACTTCTTCTTATGTTTTATGAGGACCTAGCAAGAGTGTATTCCCAATTCCTCCCTTCCATCTTTGTGTTATTGTTTTCAAATCTTTCACTTTTACATGTGCTATAAACACAGAATACATTGCACTATCATTGTTTTCCACAATGAAAAGTTATCCTTTAGAAAGATCATAAATAAGACAAGAAATGAGTTTTATTTTTCCTTTATTTATTTATTTCCAAGGTCTTCATTTCTCTGTGTAGATCCAAGTTTCAGTCTGATATATTCTTTCTTGCTTTTTTTTTTTTAAGATTTTATTTATTTTTTTGACAGAGAGAGACACAGTGAGAGAGGGAACACAAGCAGGTGGAGTGGCAGAGGGAGAACAGGCTTCCCGCAAAGCAAGGAGCCCAATGTGGGGCTCGATCCCTGGACCCTGGGATCATGAACTGAGCCAAAGGCAGACGCTTAATGACTGAGTCACCCAGGTGCCCCTGATATATTCTTTCTGCATGAAGAACTTCTTTTAACATTTCTTATAGAGTGGGTCTTCTGGTAAGAAATTCCCTCAGTTTTTGTTGGTCTGAACAAGTCTTTTACTTCTTTTTCTTTTTGAAAGAGATTTTTGCTGGGTGTAGGATTCTGGGTTGGCAGGTTTTTGTTTGTTTGTTTTTCTCTTTCAGCACTTTAAAGATGTCACTTCACATCTTCTGGCTTACATTATTTCTGAGAAGTCTGTTGCATCTCTTCTCTTTGTTCCACAGTATGCAATTTCTTTTTTTCTCTGGCTGCCCTAATGTTTTCTCTTTGTCACTAGTTTTCAGCTGGTTTTGAATATGATGATATGCCTAGGAGTGTGTGTGTGAGATCATCCCTACTTTGTGTTCTCTGAGCTTCTCAGACCTAACATTAAATTTAGATAAGTCTTGGTCATTATTTCTTCCATCCCGTATTTCTTGTGTCCCTCTCCTTCTCCTCTACTTCTAAGATTTTAATTATGCATATGTTAGAATGTTTAATAATGTCCTGAGACTCTTGGGTGTTTTATTCTGTTTTTGCTCTCACTCTTTTTTTCCTTTGTGTTTCAATTTTGGTCATTTATATTGACTTACCTTTAAGTTCACTGTTTCTGCCTCATCTGTCTGAGTCTATTGATGAAACTCTCCAAGGCATTCTTTATTATTGTGGCTTTCATTTCCAGCATTTTGATTTAATTCTTTTTTATAGCATTGTCTCTCTGTTGAAATTAACCATCTGATTTTACATGTTGTCCACCTTTTTTATTAGGGCCATTAACATATTAATCATACTTATTTAAAATTTCCTGTCAGATAGTTCCAACATCTGTATCATATCTGTATCTGGTTCTGATGATTACTGTCTCTTTGGAATCTATTTCTTCTTGCCTTTTAATATGCCTTGTAATTTTCTGTTGAAAGCCAGTCATCTTGTATAGGCTAGTAGAGACTGGAGTAAATAGTTTTTAGCCTTAATACAGAGGCATCTTTCCTTCTGCTAGGCCTTTAATGTAGTGGCATGAATTAATCTAGGTTTGGGTTGCTATGTTTATCCTCAAGGCGTTAAATTCTTACAGGGATACCTTGGGTTTTGGGTGGATGGAAGTGAATTTACCAGAGCACTGTTTGATTCTGAATTTTAGCTCTTCTCCTTCCATTGTACCTCAGAGAGTCTCTTCATGTGCTCTTGTTTCTCTCTCAGTAGTATTCTGTTATTTGTTATTCAAAGCTTGTTGGCTTGACAGTGAGAGAGAGGTAGTGTGGGAGTTTATTCTCCATGTTTTGAATAAGCCTGTCTTAGGCATGTACCTTATCTCTGGATTAGGGAAGGGTTATGTCTCTCAGTTCTGTCTCTATCCCAGCTGTATTACGGACCCAGTGTATAATAATCCTGTTCCTCCCTGACTTGTTTCCCTTTGGTTGCTTTCACCCAGGTGCAGTGAGTTTTCATCAGTGCCCCAGGGCAGTCGTGCTTGGTGTGCCTTCCCTCCTCAGATTAAGGCTTTCCCCCCTACTGGAGATAGGAGCGATGGATCCAACTGGAGTTTCTTGCTCTTCCCACAAAACCACTCTACCACTCTCCTAGGTCTGCAACATGATGGGCCCACCCAAGAGATCTTTCCAATCTTTTCTGTGAACACTTGCTGGGGTTGTGGAAAAAGCCTGAATGAAGTGCAGACTCCCCAAACACTGTGGCCTCCAGGGATTTCACACTTGCCTGTCATCCCATATTCAGTCTTCAAACCATTTATCAACTATTTTAGTCGAACTCTTCTTATTGGTGTCCAGTGGTGTCCACCCCCAGTGAGTACTTTGCATTCTCTTTCTCCCTGCAGAATTATCTCTTCTTAGGTTTGGGACCTGTTGCTTGCTCTGCCACCTCAGCTCTCTGATAGTCTGTACAAAATTTGATGTTAATCCAGTTACTTTCCTTTTAAGGATGAGAGGGGTTCTCCTCTAGCTCTCTACATCACAGAGCAAAGCCTTTCCCTTTCATTTTAATGGCCAAACTGTATTACATTGAATGAATGTGTAATATACCTTATTTAACTAATCTCGATCCCTTATTATTTTGCTATTAGCCAATTTTCCATTTTTTACTGTTATAAACAAAGTTGAATGATTCTTACCGGTAAATCTATCTTTGATTATTTACTTTCTCAAAGTTTACAACCTAATTAAAGAGAACAGACAGGCTTATCAGGAACAGTTAAGAAAGGACATAAGGTAGGATATAATGAATGCCCCAAATAGCATTCTAGGGTGCAGTCATAATAAGGAGTCATAATGGAATAATAATGGTACCTCACATCCGTGTAGAGAATAGCAATACCTCCACATTTATTAAACCTTTTGATCTTAACAATAATTCCCCATTTTCCATATTAGGGAAATGAGAACTAGAAGACTTACCCCTGTTAACCCAGAGCCACACAGCTATTAAATGACAGAGCTAGGACTTGACTCAGTATCTCAGGGCAAGTCTTCATAAAGGAGAAGATGCGCCTGAGCTGAACCCTGAGGGACGGGTAGCTTTATGTCAGGCAAAGACAGGAGAAGATGTTTCCTGCTGAGGCGGCAATATCACTTGAGACACACCCATATAGAATTTATGTAGGTCTGTGCAACCCACAGACGCACATGTTGAGACTGAAAAAGGCTTGGACTAATGACTTCTGTGACAGATGTGCTTCTCGTTCTCATTTTAGAATAAAGGATACCCATATCAGATTATCTAGGCGATCAGCACAAGGGGTCTGATTTGAGAGTAGGAAGCCTTCGCTCCGCGGTTCCCTGAAGCGCACTGATGTAGCCCACGTGCTCTGCCCAGCCCAGGAAGGGAGCCAACCTCTCCTTCACCCAACCGAGCAGTGTTCAGCGATTGGGCGGAAAGGAAGATGCATTCCAGCTGTCCTAAAAAACAAAGACAAGCAGAAGATGGGGTAGTTTTCCTTTTCTTCAGTGAAATAAACCTGACCTTCTGGTAGGAGAGTCTGTCTTGAATCAGAAATGGTTTAAGCGAATCACAACAGGAAACAGCTCTGGTTACGGAGCCAGGCTTGCTCCAGGTCCTAACGCGCAAATGGAGCGTCCCATCCCTATTTCCTGTAACTCTGGGTCTCGCAGGTAGTTGCCCCAAGGAGCCCTGGCAAAGGGGGCTGGCCCTTGCCTTTGGGATTTCTGCTCTAAGAACGGCCTGAAGAAGAATGAACATTGGCCAAAGGAAGAAGCACTAATCCAATAATCGGGAACCCTGGCTCTAAATGTAGTTAATTTCTATTTAATTGGCCAGTAACTACATTTAAAATAAACACCAGTTGGTAATCAAAAACAGGAGGATAAAGGATGAGCAATTGTGTAAACAGGATAGAATTACTAGACCAAAACAAAGTTGGGGGAAAGTGAGAGACAGACTGCTTCAGAGAAAACACGCTCGGGAGAGGAGGGACTGCCCGCAAGCAGCTGGGCCTCCCCGAACTCATAAAGATTTATATCAGCTCTTCCCTGTGTTTGCTAGCCTTCAATAAAACTAATCACCAACTGGCCTTTAATTATAAAGTATTTATTCCTTTGTTAAATAAAAATTAAAAGCACATGCAAAGAGCGATTTTAAAACTGTCAAACAGGGTAAGAGTTTGGCACATCCTTGTACAACCTCAGCGACCAAGGTACAGTTGGTCAGGCTTCCAGAAAACCCTTGGTCTCCCAAGGCACTTGCTGACCCCTGCAGCTGCTGGCAGTGTGGGCTTGCAGCAACAGGGGCTGCTCCCCTGAGGGAAGAATGTGGAATCTACTGGGCTGGGGCAAGGCACATCCTACTGCCAACCCATCCCCTGTCTGTAATCTCTG
>NC_138369.1:96263535-96289974 GCF_054177405.1 Leptonychotes weddellii | reverse complement strand
ATTGTCTTCTTGTTCCTTAATTAGAAACTGGAATGGATCTACTTTGAAGATAAAAATTCAGCTCCCTGCCTAATTTTTCTATGATTCATTTGGACCCAGTGCATATTCATCAGAGGGACTAAAAAGCCCTGTGAGAATCAGTTAAGAAGAAGGAAGGTGCATGAGCAGGCGATAAGTAGCACTTCTCATCAGACCTGCTGCCCGGGGATGTTAAAGTGCTTTTTAAAATGAGGACTAATAAGGCCACTCAGCATTTGCTGCTTCCTAAGAGCCTTGGCTAAATTAATTATGGCACACAATAACCCTGTAAGGTTAAAAAACAAAAAAAATTCCTAGTATTTTGAAAGCAACTGCCCATCCCCAAAGAGGGAGGGTACGTCCCCCAGAACCAAGATTAAAACTCCACTCCCTTCCTGTCATCAAAGGCCGGCTTGTTTGTCTCCAGGCAGGGCCTTGGGAGAGCCGGTCACTCGGGCGAAGTGGCCTGAGCCACAGGCCTGGGGGGCCGCTGCACAACTGGGGCTGTGGGAATGCAGGCGCGGTGCGGGGGGAGGGGGGGGTTGAGGTTTTGTTTACTAATTATATATTCTGGGGCGTAAGTGGTCAGACATGGGCAGGGCCTCCTGCTCAGGGACGCAGCCCCAGGCGAGGCCTAGCCAGGAGGGGCCGGCTTTGCCCTGGGCCACCCACACGCTGGCACGACTGTGCGCCCCGGAGGCCAGCTCCCTTTCTGCATTAGCTACGGCCCGGATTCCGAGTCACATCTGCACGGGCCCGAAAGAAAGCCTGTCATT
This sequence comes from Leptonychotes weddellii, assembly GCF_054177405.1. Taxonomy (NCBI): domain Eukaryota; kingdom Metazoa; phylum Chordata; class Mammalia; order Carnivora; family Phocidae; genus Leptonychotes; species Leptonychotes weddellii. Next base: position 96,289,180 of record NC_138369.1, on the reverse strand, counting down.
TCCATAGAAGCCCGTTCTTTGAGTCAGAGCGGCAGATAACTGTTGGTTTTAGGTTTCTTTTCAAGGTGATTACACATCATTTGGTCGTGGGGAAAAAGCCTCGGCTATCAGGAAAGGAAGAGGCTGGGTGATTTGAAAACTATGCAGGGAAGGCCTGTGAGTCACTGGGGAGAAGCGGCGGCTCGCCCCCCTCCCCCCAACACCCCCCTCTTCATCTGGGGGCCTCTTTGAGAAGAAGCCAAGGGGACCCCAGGCTTCCTAGAAGGCAGTTTAATTCTGAAAATAAACCAGCACTTCACCTCCCGTGTGTTGGGCGGGGAATTGTAAAACAGGACGCAGTCAAAACAGTCGTGAGGGCCGAAGCCAGGCGGGCGCCCCCAGCAGCGTGCGGGGGGCGTCCTGGGCGGACCTCAGCGGCCGCTCTCCGCGGTCTCCCCCAGGAAGCCTCGTTCCAGTCCACTGAAGGCGGCCCGATAGTTTATTGACTACAAACTGGGGGGTTGAGCTGGTTGGTAAACAAGTTTGGAGTGTTTTTTTTTTTTTTTTTGCTGTGTTTATGTTTTATACATGGAATAGTTTTAAATATTTTTTTTAATTCAGAACACTCCCGAAATTCTGCAACTTGAGGGAAAAACTGCACAAGTTTCAGAGCAACATTTAGACACTTTAAAGACTTTATTTCAGGGACTTTAATGGTGATAACTGGGCGAAGGGACGACTTTTATTAACCATGGCATTTTAGCAGCCGACTACGGAGATCAAAACCAGGAGCAGGCCTTCCAAATTCATATTGTGAAGCGCCTCCAAAAACATTCTTCTGTCAGCTTTGAAACGTGGAGACTTCATCTTTTCATCTGATCAAGGAAAAATATGCTCAAATTCCCCAAAAGGTATTCGGTTAGTGAAAGGGGGTCAGGGGATGTGTTCTCATCGGGCCCCCACTCTGCAGACTTATCTGGTCAAAGATTCCCCCCCGGGTCTAGGCTGTGGGTGGAATGGGTGCCCTCGGCCTGGCGGCAGCTCTCAAAAATCAGCTTTCACAGATGCAGGCCGGAGAACAAAGGGCAGGCTTCATCCGCCCGCACCCCACAGGCCCCTGTGCAAGTGGGGGGGGGCCTCCATTCCAATGCCCATCACATGGCCTCTGTGGCATAAAAGCCTTTTAATAATTCTGATTTTGAATATCAAATTGAAATGAAAAGCGCATTTAGGAAGGAGAAGCTCCGTCCACACGGAAAAGCGTGTTCTATGCAAACAGGTTGGGCAGGCGCTGGCTCTTGCAGGCTACGGTTCTCAACTTGGCTGCACATTGCACACCTGCTCTCAAATGTACTGATGCCTGCCTCCTCCCCTCCCACCCCCCACCACCGAGAGAGTATGATTAACTGACCTAGGGCGGGGCCTGGGCATCAGGACTTTTTACAGCTCTCCAAGTGATTCTAATGTGCAAACTTGAGAACAGCTGCCGAGGGATTTAATGCAGCATTCAAGGCCTCTCATAACCGAGTCCCAGCCAAACCTTTTGACCTTTCCTTCCTTCACCCCCATCTCAGCCTGTACGTGAGGCGCAGAGACCTTTTCATTATGCCCTGAAAGTACTTGGCTCGTGCATATTTCCATGCTTTCATGCACACATATTGTCTCACTCTGGGCACCAGAGAAAGCCCAGCTCAAATGTCCTCTGTGCAACTTCCCCCTAATTGTCACCCCACCTTCACCACCTTGCCCTGCAGTCACAGGACACTTTGTGCCTCCCTTTATTAGAGCATTTCTCACATTACAGCAAAGACACCTGCTTAGGGGCGCCTGGGTGGCTCAGTCGTTAAGCGTCTGCCTTCAGCTCAGGTCATGATCCCAGGGTCCTGGGATCGAGCCCCGCATCGGGCTCCCTGCTCGGCGGGAAACCTGCTTCTCCCTCTCCCACTCCCCCTGCTTGTGTTCCCTCTCTGGCTGTGTCTCTCTGTCAAATAAATAAATAAAATCTTAAAAAAAAAAAAAAAGACACCTGCTTATAGGTCTGCCGCTCTCCCTCGCCAACAAAATATGGACTGCAGTTCCGGCAATAAGCACAGGGCTCGGTTAGGGCATAGGTTTCTGTGAATGCTTATCGAATGAGTAAATTAATAAATGAGTGGATGAATGCGTGCCAGTCTTGTACATAGTTGATATTCTACCACATCGAACCCAATTCTCAAACCAGGGTCACCTGGGAGACTGAGTCAGTAATTTGGGGGTGGCAGATCTACATCTTTGTTTATCAATGTGGGTTTCATCGACCAGTAGTGGCTACATTATCTGAGAACTTGTTACAAATGCAGAATTTGCATTTTAACAAGATCCCAGGAAATTCGTATGCATAGTACAGTTTGAACTGTAATTTTAAACAAGCTCCCGGGTGATTCCCATGTAACCAGTCTGCTGAGGAGCAATTGAGACCCACTGCTCTAGACTTCCATTTACTGCATCTAGTAGACCCTGTGTGATTGCCTAATGGTTCCTTCTATTACCCCTTTTCCCTACCTAACGAAGCCCTGATTTTGTTCAGGTATCAGCCCTTCACCCACCAAGCCTGTCCCTCAAGGAAGCTTGACCCCACCTCCAGCCCCAGAACTGGGCCTGATTGGTCAAAGGGACATCCCATTCTACCCCAGCAGGGATTGGTTCAGGAATGGACATGTGACCAAAATCAGGTTAATGAAATACGAGGGTAAATACCTTGGGGGGCAACCTAGAAAAAGTTTTCTCTTTCCTAAGAGAAAGCCACAAGGGAGAAAAGCAAGTCTCTCCTCTTCAAGAGGCTGTTCTGCCTCGATGTCATGTCTTGGAACTATTGCTGCCGTCTGCTACCTGACCAATGAAGAAAACCAACACTGAGGTATCAGAGCAGAGATGGGAAGGACCTGGGTCTTAAGACATCGTTGAGCTTTTCTGTCTCTGGACTTCTTGTTATGGAAGGTAAGTTTTTTGTTTTTTTTACTGTTTAAGCGATTTCTGTTCTTTGCAACTGAAAGTTCTCATTGATATACCAAATATCTTACTATCTTCATTCAATCAATATTTTAGTACTTACTGTGAGGCATTATGCTAAGTACATTACAAGTACTATCCTAACCCTCAAGAAATCTGTAAGTCAAGTATCGTTAATCCCATTTTACAGATGAGGAAACGGAAACTTGGAGCAATCCACTGCTCAGTTAAGTCAAATAGCTAATAAGTGGTAAAGTCAGAATTTGAACCTGGGTCTGACTCGAAAGCCTATGTTCTATCCACGCTACCATGGTTTCTAGTTGAGTGGCTTTATTACGTGAAGTTTCAGTATGTCATCAGTTCTCAACTTTTTAGACTCAGGACCCCTTTATGTTCTTAAAAATGACTGAGGATCATAAAGTGTTTTTATGTATTTAGGTGATGTCTATTGATATTTAACACATTAAAAATTAAAACTGAGAAATTTAAGGTGTTTAATTTAAAAATAACATTGACTAGCCCATTTCATGCTAACATAATATATTTTCATGAAAAATAACTATATTTTCCCAAACAAAACAAAATAGTGAGAAGAGTGACATTGCTTTACATTTTTGCAAATCTCTTTAACATCTGGCTTAATAGAAGACAGCTGGATTCTCTCTGCTTCTGCATTCGATCTGTTGTGATGTGTTGTTTTGGTTGAAGTATACAAAGAAAATCTGACTTCACACAGATATATCATTGGAAAAGAGGGGAGTATTTTATAAGCCTTTTCAGAAAATTGTGCTTTTTCTCTGATACTATACCAAAACTGCACAAGTGGTAGTTTCTTAAAAGTTAGTTGCAGGGGTGCCTGGGTGGCTCAGTCGTTAAGCGTCTGCCTTTGGCTCAGGTCATGATCCCAGGGTCCTGGGATCGAGCCCCACATCGGGCTCCCTGCTCCGCGGGAGTCTGCTTCTCCCTCTCCCACTCCCCCCGTTTGTGTTCCCTCTCTCGCTGTGTCTCTCTCTGTCAAATAAATAAATAAAATCTTAAAGAAAAAAAAAGTTAGTTGCAGTGTGGAACCTGAAACCAAATGAATAAATGTTTCATCTCGATTGCATTAGGATCCATTGGTCTGCCTTATACTTTGAAGTGATCTTTACCCGTGCATAATTTTGTTACATCAGGCACTGGTCATTTGGAATATGTTGATTCACTGAGTTATGCAGACCTTCCCAATGTTGAGACATTACTCATACAGTATCAAAAACTGCATTTGTCAATATCACCATCAATATCATCAGTAAAAGTCTCTAAATACTGGTAAAGCTGTGAAGCTCGTGGTAGCTAAAACAAGTTTTCCAAAGTTCTAATTTTTGCTTGAAGTCTTCATTTCTACCACTGGCAACAAATACTGTCAGTTATTTTCTCTGAAGCGGCGGGCTCACTTGCCAACTTTTGAGAAAATATCTGCCAGATATCCAAGTCAAAATAACTGTCATTTGTCTCTCAGCCATTCTTCCAGGTAGAAGTAGTGCTCCTCGAAAAGCAGCTAGTTTAGTTTGTAACTCAAACACTGGCACGAGTGCTTTTCCTCGGGAAAACATGGTACTTTGGAATACAGCAGATTTTTTTCAATGTATATTTCCCATTTCATGACATAGACCGTTAAAAAGACCGGTACCTAAAGGTCGAGATTTAATAAAATGAGTATTTTTTATGGTTCCTCAAGGACATTCTTTAAGGAAACGAGCAGAGGTGTCTCTGGACTGCAGGGGTGAGGCAGTGAAGAATGCAGTGCCTACTGGAACCGTTTGGTGCCATTGCCTTGATTCATGCTAAGGCGCTGGTGATTTTCTCCGCCATCACTTCTACGTCATCAATGCAAATGTCAGTACAGTGAAAAGAGCCAAAGAGCATCTTAATAGTATCATGAAAATGGCTTTGACTCGTGGGCCAGCTGCAGTAGGGTTGGGCTTCCCAAGGGTCTGCAGCCCACCCTTGGAGAACTGCTACTCTAGGTGGTCGCGAGGCCCATGACAGCTGCTAGGAAAAACCATGGAGACGAAATGATTGTTGCCAGGCCCTGGAAGAGACTGAGCTCTGTCACACCACGGTCTGGCCTCTCCTCTGAGTCAATGTGACTTTTGCCTCAAGCATTGCTGACATGGCGGGGCTTTTCAGAGGAGCCTTCAGAGTGTCCCGGGGCTGGGGTGCTTGCGAGGCCTGGGGCCGGGGGACACGGGAAATTGGCTCACTCAGTCCCCGTGCTGCCAGTTACAACGGTGCGGATCCACAGCTACCCTGTTGCCCTATGGAGCCCGTTTAGGCAATTTAACTTGTACTTGGCTTAGAAATGATCTGATTTCTACTCATAATTCTTAAAATACTCCTGTTAATGAAGTTATCGAAGCCTTTTCCTTGGGATAAAATTTCTCAGATGCTGAAGAACTATTAAATAATGAAGGTTTTGTGTCCTTCTGGGGGGTATCGGGACTCCTTCTCTCTAGCGGCCCCTTTCCTCAGTAGCTTGCCAGAACGGGCATGTTGGCAACACCAAGCACAACTTGGGGGCATCTCACTGAGCCAGTCCCTGTTTCCAGGAAAGAAACCCATGTCCTTGAGCCAGAATGAATGTTCTAAGGGCTGGGATTTTTCTTTCTCCTGCTAGAGAGGGAAGAATGACAATGGTTTGCTTGAATCCCCACAGTGGGAAAAGCCATCCAGAAATTCCAGCCTGCCAGACATCTTCAGGCCAGAGATGCTGTTCCTCGACTCATGAATACACTGAGGAATTTGTCCTGGCACCATCTGAAGGGTTAAAAAAGGCTCCTGTTCCTGATTAGCCGTGATGCTTGGGCTAACTAAAACTGGGGAAAAGGCCAGTCATGCTGCTGGCCTGTTAGAGTGACTGAACACATTTCTTAAAGCGCAGAAGCGAGACAGACATCCCAAAAGATTGACCTGAATTTGTCTTGCAAATGGTAGTTTCTGCCTTGTTGCTGCACTGCTGTGGAAAAAAAAAGTCACGATCGGAATATGGCAGGGAAGGAAGTTCCCAGGTCCTCAGAGGAATGGCTCTGAGTGTTAGCAAGTTTTTCCTAATATTTGACCTAAAATGTTCTTTCCTTCAGGACCACGCAGGCTTTTTTTTTTTTTTTTCCTTCTTAAACACAAAACACAACTGCATCATACATTCCTCCCCTCGCTTCTGTACTGGGAGCACAAGAGTTGTAATGATGTCCTTGGCTCTGGGTCTCTAAACCTTCCCATTGAATTTCTCTAACCTCACACAACAGGACCAGCCCAAGCCTTGCAAGGGAGGGAGGAACTATATTCAGGGCAATAAGTGCCCAGATCTGGATTGAATTAGTCTGGTCTGTGTGCCATTCCTGGCCTCTGTATGCTTTCAGGTTTGCGTACGAACAGTGCTCCGTGTGATCTGCCTTGGGACCCCTTCCCCCGCTGCCCCTTTTCCTTTTTACCTTGAGCTTTTGCTTGGTACTTTAGCTCTTATTATTATGTTGGCAGAATGCTTTCCCTCCCTCTCCCCCAAGCACAGTTGTGGTATATTGTTTCTGTGCTGTATTAGAAAGAATGATGGATGAATAATTTGGGGGAATGTATACTCTGGTTGTGCATTAAATAGTCCTAGATGTTGGAGAAGTCACACCCCTGTTCTGGGCTTCACCTGACAGGGGATTGGGAGAGGGCTACATTCGAAGTGGTTCATAAACCTGGAGACCAGAAATACATTTTTTGCAAGTCCCCTCCCCTACCTCCAGCACTTCCTTCGATGGGTGCTAGGAGGACAGCAGTGTCTCCCCGTGAGGGGGCCAGCTTTGAGGCCCGCTGCTGGACTTGATGGGTTCTAGATCCTTCTCAGTCCTAAAATTTGTCTTCTCCCTGTCTCTCCAGATGCCGTGCAGTGCGCCACTGGCTTGTACTTAACTTGCCAAAGCTTCGGTGCCTTCTAGGTGGTCCACACGGTTTCAGACCACTCCCTGTCACTCCAGGCTGGAGTCCGGACCTTCCACAGCCTAAAAGAGAAGGGCAGTTTGGTGATTTTTTAAGGTATCTCCTTTATTTAAAAGAGTGAATTGGGGACTCTGAGAAGTCAGGGGGTGGCAAGCACTCTGAGCTTGGGTCAAAGGACAGCAGGTAGGAGAGGCACCCACATGCCTCAGGTGCTGTGTCCCAGTAGCCACACAAAGGGGCTTCTGGAAAGAAAAGATTCCTACCAGTTTCTGAGGGAGCAGATGGCCTCGGAGGGCTGCCTGCCTCCCCCACCCCCACCCCCAGCCCCCAGGCTCCAGGACCGACTTAGCTTCCTACTCCTGTAGGAAGCATGACAAGCCCCACCTACACTGCTGGCCCGAATGTTTGAGAACTTGGAGCAGTTGGGAGCACAAACATTTACTCTCTGGAGGTGTTGTTTGGTGCTGCTGTGACCGAGGCCAAAAATGCAGTTTCCTAAATCCCCTGTTCCTATTGTAGGGCACACACTACAGATTAAAGAAAAAGAAAAGAAGTAAGAAAAAATAAACAGCGAGTGTGCCAGTGGGCTAGGCATCTGTAGAAAAAGAGGGAAAATCTGGGTGGCTTTAGGGAAAACAAAGACAACCAAACAGGAAAAGAATTCAAGAACACACAAAGTGTGACTCAGACGCGTGAAAACACACATAAAAGAAAATCCATTCATATAGAAGATAAACATTGAGAAGGGGATTCTGTGTGGTAAGTAACTTAAAATGTTTACTCCAGGAGGCTAATAAGGTCTCCCATGTAAAACAGAAGCATTTAGAAATATGATTTGCCAGTAAGATAAATGCTGAAACAAAACATAAAAAGTTGAGACAAAATTCCGACCACATTGTACTTAAATATCTCCTTAAGTCACTATAAAAAAAAACAAGATACTTCCAGTTACTCTACTTATTGATCTACACCTTCCCAAGAGAACTTAAAATGAAATGATAACATTGATCAAAGAGTTGGCATCAAGAACCAAAGGATAACATTTCAGCTAGTCAGAAAGTTAACAGTGGCATAACTGCTTAAATATTTGGGAGAACATGATGACCGAAAATCTTAGGTTACTCAGTAATTATATATAACCTTGGAGAAATTTTCTAAAATTTCCATGCCTCAGTGTGCTCATACATAAAATGGGACATTGCTGTTTCATGGCTCTGTTGTGAGAAAATAAATAATCTAAAATGCCACCATAATTCTAATTAAAATGCAATCATGAGTGCAGTGAGTGAAACCTTCTCATCTTTAAGAACCAAGAGAATTTTTTTTTTAGGAAAAAAGAAAGTCTTCCTGAAGTTAGCCAAACAACAAGGAAAAAAAATAATTCAGTTGAGAGGGGAAAAAAATGGCTGACCCAGCTTTCAGCTCTATATCCCCTTTCTAATAAAGACACAAGGCAACCATGTTTTATATCTTTTACTAAGAATTCATTTGGAATGTTTTCCGTATACATTATAAATAAGTTCCAGAATCCAGGTAGCCTAAAGAAACCACATTTCCCTGATGGGTTCTGTTGCTTATAGAAATCGTTCCTATTACCTATTCACAGGAACGTTTGGCCTATTTAAAGGTCGCAGGTGTGTGAGAACAGATGGTATTGAGAACCGGGACATATTCAGGCTGCGAAAAGACTGCCAACAGTCAGCTTGAGGGTAATGCTTTAAGAGCAGCAGTGTTTTTTTCCTTTCCCTTACTCATGTGTGCATAGCGAGCAGGTTCTCTGTGAGAGCCATGTCCTGGAGATTTAATTTGTATTTTTTTTTTCTCCTCTTCTGTTCTTTAGGAGACAAGTGCCAGATATTTCAAAATATAGGCTAGCTCAGAAAACCACCTTGGAGTCAATGCAGTGAGCCTCCCTGAGAATGGTAGGTATGGAGTGAGTTGGTTGTGCCTACTATTGGGGGTTTAAAAAGGAAGGGGAGGATGGAGAGAGAAAGAGATGGAAAAAAACAGCAGAGGAGCTGTTTCCTCCTGGGCAGGGTGGGGACAGGGTTCGCTATCTGGGACAGGACGGTGGTTGGGGTCGACGGGAGGCAGAATGATATTGGCCCAGTCCTGAACCATCACTCCCGGGCTCTTGGCCTCTGCGGGTGTCTGACTACAAGAACTGAGTGTGCGGGTCAGGAGGAACGTCCATGGCTTAGTGTTCGGCCTGATAACGTGTGCAGGCCACTGGCAGAGTGAGTGTGATACAGCAGATCACCCACACCCACAAACCACTGTGAACTCGCCAGCTCTGGCCGGCGTCCACGGCCGTGGTCCTAGCAGAATGCCCTGCTCCAGGCTCTGCCCCCAGACCCGCCGCCCTTTAGGGATGGCTTCACCAGGGAGAGTCAACCAGCACTGCTTCCTCAGCCACCCTGAGCCTGGAAGTGGCATTCCCATCCCAAAGGATTAGATCACTCAAGGCTGAAACATCCCCCACTGCCCACCTGTGAGTCCACGGAGACTAGCAAAGAGCTTAGCGCTCCGGCCGGGGCCAGGGTGCTGGGAGCCCTCTGCCCGGTCTTGCCAGGGCTCAGCAGCCACTCGCTGCGCACCACGAGGACACCGGAACAGGGGGACATTGCCTGAAAAGCCAGGAAGCTACTGCCCGCAGTGCTGGGCTCTCTGTCCAGCTTCTGAGAGTCAGCCCGGCCCTGCGGGCCCAGCGCTGCCTACAGCCCTTCTGTCAGCAGCTCACCTGGGACCAGCAAGCAGCTCCACGCCGCCTGATCCAGACAGCCCAAGGCAGACCAAAGCGGGGGGGAGGCGGGGGGGAGCGTGGAATAGAGTTTTCCTTTTACTCTGGAACTGGCATTTAGAGTCCCCCTGAAAAGAAGAGGTGCTAAATGCCTCACATCCAAGAGAGTTATTAGAAACCCAAAGCCAGATCTGCTTCTTCCCCTGCCCTCACCTCCCTGGGTTTCCTACGGGGCAACATCTGAGGTTCCACAGTCCCCAGTCAACAGCCACCACCACCACCTCGCTGCTCCCTTTATGGGGGTGGGGGGCTGGCGGGGGTGGGTAAGCAGGAGGAGTCATGTAGGTCAACCACCTTGGGCAGGGTTCACAGTGAGAAGTGGATCCCTCCCTGTGCCCCACCGGCCACCCCTGCCCCAAGGTGAAGAAGTGGGAGGGGACGGGCTGCAGGGAGGGTGGCATCTCACTGGCCAGGTGGACATCTGCTAGGCTTGCTCTTGCGGATCTCCCCCTCGCCTACCTGAGCGGAAGATGGTGACAGGGGCTCTGTAAGGTCTTGAGCTGTCTTCCAGGATTTACCCAGAGGGCTGCCGCCTGGCAAAGGAACCCAGCAGCAAGAACTGGGCAAGAGCAGAAGAGGCCTCACCAGGCTAGCTGGCCCACATCAGGCAACAGTGTGTTCCTTCGTCCCTGCCCCTTCCTACCCCAGCAGCCTGGAGGATCTTAAAACTGAGCAAGAGAAGGAGCCTGACAGGGAATTCTGAATTCAGCGCGTGAATGAGGTTTTTAATTGGACTGCAAGTGAAAAGAAAGTAATGGAATCTGCCCAAGATGTGCTAAGGGAGAAGCTTTTCATTTTTCATTTGTTAGTTTGTTTTGTTTGGCTAGGAACAAATCCACTTTGAGGGTAGTGATTAGAAAAATGAAAACCGTTTCATGTTTTACCCCACTGAGTTGAGCCTGCTCAGTGAACAGTTATGGAATCATAAGCAGTGAGGGGCCCATGGAAGCTTGGGCTAGAGAAGCTTCCAGATCCTCCCCCCGCCCCCCCACCAGATGCCAGATCTCACTGTAGCAGGGTATCCATCTGAAAGAGGGCCACACCCATTTGCCGGGATTCAGGTTTGTATGGGCACGTCTGGAACATGGTGGGGTTAGTCAATCCTGGGCTCCTGTCTGGGTCCTGAGGGGAAGAGGGGAGGAGGTGCTGCAAGTCAAACTTCCATTCAAATTGGGTACGATATTGGAGCTAAAGCATTGCTCTGCAGTCGCCTTTACCTCCGTGCAAACTCTGTGCTCAAGGTGAGAAGTTTTTTGCTTGGCAACCATTGCATCCAAAGCTGTGCCGTCCAAATCAGAAGCCACTAGCCATCTGTGACAATTTAAATATAATTAAAACTTCACCTCTTATATCATACTAGTCACATTTCAAGCGCTAAGTAATCCCATGCAGCCAGTGGTTACTGTGTTGAATAGTCAAGATATAGAACATTTCCATCGTGGCAAAAAATTCTATGAGGCTGCTCTGTTTCCGAGAAAAAGCTGTTCCAATGATGGCAGAGAAAATGGCCAAGCTGGACTTCTGAGCTATCATCTGGTATGGTCAAAATGACAAATTCCAAACTTCATGGACAAGTCAAAAGGTAAAGTGACGTCACAGAGAGAGGACAAGAAGCAGCCCCAGGACTGCAGAGGACGCGGTGAGCCCTGATGCCTACGTTCTGCTTTAGGAATTTGAGGGAGGGGACAGCCCGGTCACTTGGCAGAGACTGGTCCCCAGGGAGGTGATGGTGGGACTCAGGAGTGGTGAGAGCGCCTGGTGGCAGGGATCCCACTATGGCAATTCCCTCCTGGGAACTCTCAAAAACGGCGTGAGATCTGAAGGACAAGGGCCTGGGACGGATGCATTACAGTATTTTTTTTATTCACTGGGAGATGAAAAGTAGCAGGAGTGGCCTGGTACTTACCTAATGTTGTGTAACTAATTCCTCCAAAACTTACTGGCTTAAGACAACAATCATTATTTATTATCCCTCACCGTTTCCCACAGTGGGTCAGGAACTCGGGACCAAATTGGTAGGGTGTCTCTAGCTTAGGGTCTCTCATGGGGTTGCAGTCCAGATGCCAGCCGGGTGGCGGTCATTTGAAGGCGTGACTGGGGCTGGAGGCCCACTGCCAAGGTAGCTCACTCACATACCTGGCTAATTGGTGCTGGCTATTCGTAGGAGGCCTGAGGGCTCTCCATGTGGACTTCTTCACATGGGCTTCCTCAGTGTTCTCACAACGTGGTAGCTGGCTTGCCCCAGAATGAGAGATTCAAGCCTTTGAAGTCACACAAGCTTGTACTTCTGCTATATTCTGTAGTCACACTGACCAGGCCTAATTTGGTGTGGGAGGGAGTTCTACTCCATGAATACCAGGAGATACTAGGAGGCAAAGTTTATTGGGGGCCATCTTGGAGGCTGGCTACCACGTGGTCACATAGAGCCACGTGCTACGTATTTTCAGAATGTATGATGGGAAATCTGTCAGTTGCAAGTGACCAAAATCTATCTAAGGTTTGTCTCAAGAAAAATCAAATAAAAGAGAATGTGTCTACTAGCACATATAACCGAAAAGTCTTGGTGTCACTGGATGGAGGTGCTTCAAAGACATCCCCAGGGTTTTGTCTCCTTCTCAGATCTGCTGTCCTCCTGTGGTAGTGAGATGGCCACCAGTAGCTCCAGGCTTGCATTTCCAGTTTAAGAGAAAGAGACTGCCTCTTTCCTGTTAGCACCAACAAAAATCCCAGTTGGCTTCCATTGGCTAGAATATTTATTTCTCAACCAATCACTGTGATCTCTTTCGAATATGGTACTGATGGCCAGGCTTAAGTCCCCTGCTTATCCCTAGACTAGGTGGCTGTCACAACAACAACAAAGGGTGAATGGTGCTGGGCTGGCAAAATCAACCACCGTTCAGTACAAAAACACGTCCCTATCTGTCTGCTTTCATAACAGAAAATTATATCACATTACACTCACCCCCTTATGAAGACTGACAATGCCAAACTTCCAGCCCAGAAACACATCACGGTTTTCCATTACCCTTCCTACAGAACCAGACAGAGACATTCCTCTGGGAGATTTATTTTGCACAGCCAAGGCTAGAGATTTCTCTGATATCTCTAAATCTGGATGGTGCTTCAAGGGGCCACGCTTTGGTTTATACTGATCACAATACCTCACTTCCAGTGTCCTGTAGTGTGTCTCTTGGCAGCAGGTGGAAAGAGAGTAACTTCCCAGCAGGCCCTTAAAGATGCGTGATTAAAATTACTTTATTAAAGAGAAATATGACCTTGTATAAGTAGGGTATAATAAATACAGTAACAGCTCACTCGTCCAGGCCCTAGATGGCTGATTGGTAATGTATTCAACCCTTTGAAATACAGACTGTGTTCCTGGGTGGGGAAACATTTCTGCAGATCAGATAAAGCACGCACACAGCTGTACATTTAACCACTCATTTGAAGGCTTATTGATTCTAACTGAGCATATAAACATGTGGTTTGGGACGTGGTTGATTCTTCTAGCTCCCCAGTCAGTGGCAGATAAGAAACAAAAGACTGATTGGGGTGTGGTAGGGAGTCACCGAGTTGCCGGCAAAGAAGGTACCTGACGGTTTGAGGTGCTCAGCCTGCAGTAGCGTCCTGGTTCTTGCTGCTCTTTGTTTCTGGTGCTAAGGAAGCTCTTTAGCACTTTCCATGTCACGTCTCATTCAATCCTGGCAACCCCGTAAGGTCGGGGCTATTGTTTGCCCCATTTCATAGATGCGAAAACTGAAGCTTCAGGGTGATGTCAGGTATTAAGAAAAGGTCGTTGTGCTTGGTGACACCTACTTAACAAAACAGGTTAGTAGGTAGCGTCATTTAGAAAAGTGGCTTTTACCGGAGACTTTTTAGGGCATAAAAGGGTAAGTGGAGATGTTACTTCCAAGATCTGTCTTATCCCACGGCCGGGCAAACTAAGGCGGCTCTGGAGTGCCTTCTGGGCCTGAGATTCTGTAACTTTAGAAATGGTTCTGAGGGGGTTGTCTGTTGGAACTGCCTTCCGAGTTCCCTGTCAGGGCTCGGAAGGGGCAAGTCTGGGACAGTGGTGGACAATGCAGTCTCTTTTCAGGATGATTGCTAATAACGGCCCCCCCCGGCATCTCCATGGTGGGTCCGATTCCTCCAGCTATATTTCTCTGGCCCACTTGGCATCCTGGCTGGAAGGACACAAGATCCACTCCTACTCCGGGTGCCCACAGACCTCAGCTGCCCTCATCCCCTGTCTCAAGATTACACAGGACACATTCAAAGAATTCTTCCTTTGAAGAAGGTCGTCGTCTTTGGACTTGAGGTCAGATGCAGGAATTACTGAGGCTCCTGCTTTCATTTGCTCCCCTGCCCTTGGTTTAGCCAGTTGAGAGAAGAAGCCATTGGCTTCAATGTTTTCTTAACCTTGACAAGCAAACAAGCGGGGGGAAATCCACTGTGTGTTTTCTTCTCTCACAGCGCGAATTAAGAGGCCCTTCTGGATCCTTCCTAGTGGGGGTGGATGTGGTATTGGGAAGGATAATCGTTTTTCCAAGACTGTCGGAGTCACTGAGATTATGTGGATTTCACAGATAGGGTGTGTGTGTTCCTTCTTGCAGATTTTCACGACCCAGTGCAGTCCCCCGAGGCCCAAAATGAAGCTGGAATGATCCATGCCTCTTTGAATGCCAGTATCTCCAAAGAGCTCAGGAATTTCAGTTTCCTGAAACTCAGACCTATTATGTGAAATGCTTCAGTTTCTGAGCCTTGGCAATTCTCATATGCCCATTGTTCTTTCTGGCCTGGACCTGACCCTTGCATATGCATTTAGAAACACTTGCACAGGACAAGGAAGAGGCGTCGAGGAAGAAGATCCAAATATCAAAATTGTCCTTTGAAAAATACAACTGATTACTGAATTCGAACCCTCTGCTGTATCTGGGCACAATATTCTCTTTCAAAGATATTTCTTTTATTTTTAGATTTTACAGTGCATAAAGAACAGACACCCCTAGGGGTGTGGTGTTGGCTGGCGCTAGATGAAATTATGAAGGAAAGGACATTGAATTTCCCCATCTTCCTTTTTTGCAACTTTTTACCACCTCTTAGCGACTCCCCTGCCCCAGATGTCCCTGCTGTAAGGACATTCTCTCCCAACAGGGAAAAAACAAGGCTATGTAATAAGTGAATTCAAAGGGAAAGAATTAGGAATGTGTTGTAATGTTTTATGCTGACATGAAACCATGCATTTTAAAAGACAACCTCTAAAGAGGGGGGCACTTTGTAGGAATAAGTTTCTTTTTAGGGGCGAGGTCGAATGTCCTAAATTCTCCTCCCCGTGAAAATCTCTGGGGTGGGAGCCTGTGCATAAAACATGTCCTTCCCCCGCCTTACTCCTGACCTGAAGGCTCTAGGAAGAGAATCTAAAAGTCAGTGTTCTGGGTCATTTTTGTGACTAGCTGGGCTTGGGAATCATGGCACTCTACACCCACACAAAGCTGAAGGTCTCGTGGAGTTGTAGAAAATTATGCTTCTTAGGGAAAGAGATCTGTGTTCGATGTTTGACTCTGTTACTTGACAAGTGGCTTGAGCTAAGCATTTAGCTTCCTTGAGTCTCACCTGTAAATCAGATTAATTGTCCTGCTTTTGCTGGGTTGTTGTGCTCGTGGAAATCATGCACATAAAGGCCGGGCACAAGGTTCTCTGATCCACGTGCTCAGCTAACGATAATTCTTCTTAGTGTTGAGTAAGAATTTGCACATGCCAAATGTCTTTGTATCATTTCAAATGGGTGTTCAGAATCTTTTTTAAAAATTTACTTAAATGCTTTCAAACAGGAGCACCTGGCTGGCTCAGTCGGTAGAGCATGCAACTCTTGACCCCAGGGTTGTGGGTTTGAGCCCCACACTGGGGGTAGAGATTACTTAAAAAAATTAAAAATCTTTAAAAAGAAGAAAGAAAAGAAAGAAAGAAAGAGAAAGAAAGAAAAAGAAAGAGAAATGCTTTCAAACATATATAAAAGTACATAAAATAGTATAATAACTCTTCCTGTACCTATTACCTTGCCTTTACAAGGATCGGCATATTGCCTTACCTTCTTGTAATTCTGTTCAGTTTTTTAAGTGGTAAGAAAAGTAATGGTCCCCACGGTAACCTATGCTTGGTATTTTAAACCTTCTGAGAACAGATGCTACAGTTTTGGGGAAGAAGGATAACATACGCTAGAAAAACCCACTATAGGTCAGCATCCCATTGACAGATAAACGACGGTGACTCTCCTCAGACACCATTCTAACCATACACAGTTCATCACCACAACTCAGGCCCCTGGGCCCACAGGTATGTCTACAAAGAAGGCCACATCCTGGACCACATTGAACACAGTCAGTGGTATGGTAGAGTTAACTCCCACTAAGACAAGTATGTCTCCAAACTGGAGAAACCGTAAAGGGGATTCATGTCCAGCCCATCCCTCCAGCCAGACGGCATGTTGCATGCAAAAAACTGTGTCAGAGCCGCTCTTTGTCTGGGTGAAGAACAAAAGCGCTGAGGAGGCTGGAATCCTGGGCCTGGTGTGCTGGGTGAAAGGTCTGCTATTCGAGAGTGTGAAGGACATTCATGACTTCTTTCTTCCTGACAACCTGTGGCAGTCCTCACATTTGCAAAGGGACATGCGGTCCTTGTCGTTTGTTTCTAAGGCTCATCGTTCTTGAATCAGTGTGATGTACTAACGCCCCCAGTGAGAACTCACAGCTCCTAATGTTTATTTATTTCGAAGTTAACCATTGAATGGGAAGCAGATCAGCCTAATAAACCGGACTCTGAGCCCAAACAAAATATAAATAGGAAGGAAGAAACAAACCAGCAGTGTAGCTCAGAACTCAGCTCTGCTAACTTCAGAGTAGAATCAGAATTCAGCACCACCCAGCGCTTCTTCTATGAATCCAGGGCACAAGATGGCTCCTTGGGGCTCGGGCTGCAGGGAAGCGTGTAACAGCCCCGAGGCACCCACTGAAGTCACGGTAAGTCTGGGGCCCATGAAAAGAAGACACAGACACTCAAAGCGATGAGGGAGCAGAAGCTGAGGGCAAAGCACAAGCTGCCACCCCGCAAACCCCCCCCCACCCCCACTGTGGGATCTGTGTGACATTCCTCAGGCACTCCTAGCTGCCCAAGAACAAAGGAAAGGGAAAAACCAATGGTTAACTGATAGAGATCACAGTCATGCCGGACATGAGTCTCCATCAGTTTGCAACTGTCTTAATGATTTACAAGAAAAAAGCAATCTCCAGAAACCTATAGACTCAGTTTCCTGGAGCCCTAACATCACCCTCCCCTCCACAGGATAGAAAATCTTATATAATCTGTCACTCCTCACGACCTCAGTGCAGCTACTTCTGCCCATGGGTCCTGTCCCCGTGCTTTTAATAAAACCACCTTTTTGCACCAAAGATATCTCAAGAATTTTTTTCTTGGCCTTGGGCTCTGAACCCAACCACTTCAAACCATATCAAAAGTATGGAAGCCATGTTTGGTTATCTTGTTTGGACACTGCTCACCTCAGGAATTCTCCAGGAAACCTCCAAGGAAATTTCACACATGCAGTCAGACATCCGAAGAAGGCTGCAAAGCTCCTGATCCCACGGCTCATCACCCATGCCTCCATAGCCTTCTAGAAGGATGGCTTTTCCACAGTGGGAGTGTGGCTTATTGTGAACTTAACCCAGAGCACTGTCTGTCACATACTCACATTCCTGCCAGGTCACTTGCCTGCCCGCCCAGCTCCCTCCCTGGAGGTTGATAACCTCCCCCCACCAACTCCCCAAACAATGCCCTGTGACTACAAAGTGATGAGACTTATCTCCAGAGCCAGATCTGGAACTCTGTCTTGTTACTTTTCAGTCGCACTGGGCATGTGACGCACTTGGAACACCTCAGAGGACAAGAGAGGTCAGAAAGGTGTCATGGTTTACTTAAAGGACTAAAACCTGTTAATCATGGCTAAGAGCAGGGAGGGGGGGAAAGGAAGGGGAAAGAAAGGAAAGGAGGAGGGAAGGAAGGAAGGGTGGGCAGTTGGCCACAAGTTACAAATTATCAAGAAGTCCGGCTCCTATTTTATATTAGTTTAAACCTAAATCATTTCCTCATTTGCTAGGACGCCTTACTTCCTTGGGATAAACTTTTCGTTCAGTCTGAGGTGAGGAGGAGTAACAAGTTGGCTAAAAAAAAAAAAGAGTTTTCCTTTAAATTGTGGAAAAGTCTCGGAGAGAGAATCCCTTAGCAAAGCCACATCTTGTTCTGACAATCTTTGAAGCTCTTTACGTCTTAACTTCGTATTGAGTTCACCTTTGCATTTTTTGTTACTGTAATGACAACGTGACTTTCTCTCATGCCTTCCATTTTAACATTGCTTTCCTCATTATAAATCATCTCATCATCATATTCTTACCCCAAGTGAAGAAAACCCTGGACAAAATGGGGGATACAAACTTAAACATTCACTTAATTCACTTCCACCCCTTCCCCAACTCTGTCAGCAGCCACAGGACCAAACATAGAGCATCTTCCAGGCCCCACTCAGCACAATGGTCATCACCATATCAAAGATTCCTTGGGGGTAATTTAGGCCATGGCAGCTTCCACCTGAAGTATCTGGACAAACGCCTGAAGCCACTGGCTAGCCAGGGCTTCTTGGAAAATAAAGGCCCCCCAAGGGTCACCTTTTGTTCTCTTCCGTGTGAATGAAACCCACCAGGTCCTGGAAACTGCCTGCCCACATTTGGTAGGTCATTCCTCCCTTGAAGAAATGGAATGAGGAGCCAGAGAAAAGGGCTCCTTCTCCCCCCAAAGTCAGTCTGGCTATGTCTCTCCTGGGCCACCTGGCCCCCCTCTGGTGCCTTTGTACAGCTGGTGTTGACATCAGGTTAATTACACAGTCTTGTGTTTACACACGGATCTCCAGAGAGGCAGGGAGCAAGTTAGCTGCACAGAGGTGAGTTGCAGAGCTCACTTCATTTACTTGTGCTTAGTCTGAAAAGTAGTCTTTCCAAACACCAACTGGAGGGTGATGCACACACATCCCCAGGATACAGGCAAATAGCATCATCTCCTTGTTGTCAGTGAAGAAATGGGCACAAAGGAGAAGCTCCTAGCCCGAGGCCGCACAGCGAGCATGTCAGCCCCAGAGCCAAAGAGGACGGTGGGGCAGTGTTCCTCCGCTCCCACCCTGGGCACCTCCAGCTCCTCTGAACAGCGTATACTCTTGGGGTATCTCGAAGCTTGACAAAGGGAAACAACACTGAACAGCGGGCATTTGCAAACCGCAGCACTGGTTGAGTGCTCACACCTTAGCTTTCTGAAACCTGTATCAGGATTATTGAGGGCCAGCCCTTTGGTGCGATATGTAAATGGATGCTTCCTGAGGGCAGGGAATTTTGATGTTTTCTTGGTTGCAGTATCCCCAGGGCCTAGACCTGTGCCTGGCTCAGAGCAGGGGCTCAATAAATCTGAGCTAAACGGTGACTGAATCTCCACAGCGTTCTGCTAGCCTTGGGTGCTAACAACTGGGCCCTGTTTGCCCTTGGCCTTTGTGAGCCCGGCACTCCTTACCCACCTCAGGGATAAAGGCCATTTAGATGGGCTTTCCGTTGAACGTCCCTGAAGAAATCACAGAAGACCACATCCAGAATGGCCTCTATGCTACAGATTGTCTTAGTCTATTCTATACAAGTATATAGGAGTAAAGTGGTTTGTTCAAACTCCCTCTGTTTTAATTCCTGCTCTAAACTGATTTGTGTCCCACTCAAATTCATACGTTGAAGCCCCTCACCCCCAATGTGAGGGTATTTGGAGTGGGGCCCTTGGGTCGGGCCCTCTCGTTCTCTCCTCTCTCTCTCAATTTCTCTTCCTGACACAGTGACAAGATGGCCATCTGCAAACCAGAGAGAGGGTCCTCCCCAGAATCTGGTCATTTTGGCCAGAATCTGGCCCAATCTCAGACTTCCAGTCTCCAGAACAGTGAGAAAATACATTTCTGTTGTTTGAGCCACCTGGTCTATGGTATTTTGTTACGACAGTCCAAGCTAACTAATACCCCACACTGGCTTTCCTACTAGAGCTTTGTCTCGGCCATAGGCACGCTGGTCGTCCTGTCCACAGGTCTCGGGCAGAACAGTTATGTAGAGGGTTTACAGAGAAAGCCATGTCCTCACGATTGTGCCCTCAGCTCTGAAAAACTGAGCTGACACACAGGTTCTTGTTAGGTATGCATTTTAAGGGAAGACATTGTTAAAACTCTAAGTCAGGCCTGGCAAAATGAGCCTTTGTGTGGGGCAGCTCTCCTAATTAGAGGGGCATTTTGTTTCAGAAGCAATCTCAGTGGATCCTATGAATGGGAATCATATCATCACTCCTCATTCCACTTGCTAGAAATTGTGTTTCTCTCTAGGCAACTGAAGTTATTTGTGGGAAAACTCCTATTTCCTGGGCAAAAAATCTAAAGTAGGCAGATGGATGTGTGATAACCTGTAAAGAAATACAGTGGAGAATCTTAAATTACCTTTTTAAAAAATCTTGGACTTTTTTTGCACACAAATATGCAGTTCATTTTTCTTTGAAGGGTATTTCACAGACGGTCTGGAAAATGCAGAAATGTGAAAAGGAGGAGCATCTTAAACCCTTCCGATCAATTTTGGTCCTTACATCTTAGAAATCATAAGTATCAAAGAAACTCTGTCTCTAGTCACGTCCAGTTGGGCATCAGACTTTCCTCCAGCTTTGGAGAGGGCACTGGTTCAATGCCCAGGCTAGCAGGGGTTCTGCTAGCCCTCAGAGGGCCCTGTGTGACTAGCAGGCCATTTTGTTAAGTGTTACAGGATTTGGAAGTTGGCACCCCTAGAGCCTGGGCCTGAAAAGAAACCACTTGGCAGACTCGGGAACATTCTCCTGAACCTGGTGCTGCTGGTTCTGTCCCACACGGGATAACCCCGTCCTGCCACATTCTTCCACAGAGTCAGAAGTTCACTAGGTCCCTGGGCTTGCCCTGAGAGCAGAGCAGGGAACTCCATGAAAGGCCACCAAGAATGAATTTCCTGGAGGTGGTATGTCTGCCGAGGAAGGAGAGAGCGGCCACCAGAGACTGTCTTCGGACAACCGCTCCGCAGTGGCTGCTTCCTGGAGTATCTGTAGATGTGAAGGACCATGCCCGGGGTGCCTGGAAAACTGCTCACACACAGCCATCCCGCCGGAAGTGGGGGCCAGCTAGAAGACTTGTCCTTGAAACAGCACTTATTTCATAGCACTTTCAGCTTGAGAAAACATTAACTGTTCATTGAAGGCATTGGGGAAGTGACAGTAATGGGGAGTATGGGGGTCTAAACCCCAAAAGCCACCTGCCTGGCATGGCACTGATGTATGAAAGACAAGATGCAATTGTATATGAGAAACCGAGTGGCAGACTTCTCCAAGAATTCTGAGAAATGCCCATTCTTCAGCAGTGAACACGAACCTACTTCACGTATTTAATTAATCAAGACTGAGAAAGATTTTCCAGTGGGAAAATTCACACGCATCCCCTGTATCTCCCAGAATATATAACGTCTAGAAAGCTCCAGTGACATTTTCATGTCTTCCCAGTGCCACGCCAGTGAATGGGCGGCAAGAAATGTTTCTACCAACAGTCATTACCAAAGTTTTCCTCACAGCTGAATCTAATTAATTAGGCCTCGCCAAACCTGCCAGCCCCACCCAGGACCCAGCCGAAGAACCTTAGAGGATTTAGAAACACCCCTTTGACAAACACTCATTTATTACTACCTGTATTCAGTGAATCACCTCGACAGCAGATACCGCCTTCCAGAACTTCCTCAAAACAGAGTGCTTTGTAAACTAAAAGTCAAAGTCCTCTACTTTATTTTTCATTAAGGAATATCTTTCTGTTCTCTAATAGTCATAGCAATAGTGCTCGATACTCTTCAAACGCTTTACAAATATTAATTTTTATTCCACTTTGACTCATATTTTGCCCAGAACCAAGGACAATGCAATTAATTTTCTTCAGTTCCATGTCAAAGGATGAGTTAGTCCCCACCAGCCGCATTTGTCTTCCCTGAATGGTGTGAGAATTATTTTTTCTCCAAAGCCTATAACATTTCCAGAATGGGTTAGAAACTCCTCTGAGCAGCACTACCACCCCCCCTCCCCCGCCTTCCTTGGAGGGCTCTGTAAAGTTATTCCAGAGCAAACTCACATTCATGGGTACTAAGGGTATCTTTGGGCTGAGAGTTTCTTTCAACACACATGTATGGCGTGCTGATTCCATGCCAGGTACTGTTCAAAGTACTGGGTAAACAGCATAAATGGTCATGTCCCTGCTCTCCTCAGGTTCATCTTCTAGTGCAGGATGGCAGGGTAGGGGGAAAAATAAACAAATAAACAAAGAAGTAATTTCTGGTAGTGACAAGTGGTAGGAAGACAACACAAAGGATAATGGAGAGTGACTGGGGATGTGTGTGTTGGACAGTCAGGGAAGATTTGCTTAGGGAATAGCAGTTATTTGAGACCTGAATGATAATATTATGTTAACCGTGTCATGTTCTGTCAGATATACTTCTCTATTTTTTTTAAGATTTTATTTATTTAGAGACAGAGAGAGAGCGTGCACATGCACGCTCGTGTGCAAGCAGGAGAAGGGGCAGAGGGAGAGAATCTCAAGCAGACTCTCCACCAAGACAGTTGCCCTACGTGGGGCTCGATCCCACAACCCCAAGATCATGACCTGAGCCGAAATCAAGAATCACACACCCAACCGACTGAGCCACCCAGGCACCCCTATACCTCTCTATTTTTATTTTTTATTTTTTTTAAAGATTTTATTTATTGGAGAGAGAGAGAGTGAGAGAGAGCATGAGAGGGGAGAGGGTCAGAGGGAGAAGCAGACTCCCCACCGAGCGGGGAGCCCGACGTGGGACTCGATCCTGGGACTCCAGGATCATGACCTGAGCCGAAGGCAGTCACTTAACCAACTGAGCCACCCAGGCGCCCTATACCTCTCTATTTTTAAAGCAACTCCACAAAGACAAATACTCAAATAGAGCAGAGAGTGATTAGGAAAGTATTGTCCTCTCATACCTTTTGGTTTTTGAGTGGGAGGAGATATGCGGAGAATAATGGTAAATTGATTGTCTCTAAGGAGGTCAACATTGCAGTATCTACCAAAATTTAAAATGCACCATCCTGGGGCTCAGGTCATGATCTCAGGGTCCTGGGATCGAGCCCCGCGTTGGGCTCCCTGCTCTGTGGGAAGCCTGCTTCTCCCTCTCCCACTCCCCCTGCTTGTGTTCCCTCTCTAGCCGTGTCTCTCTCTGTCAAATAAATAAATAAAATCTTTAAAAAAAATTTTTTTTTTAATTCACTGTCCTTTGGCCCAACAACCCCACTTCTAGGACTTTCGTCTATAGAAATAATGGCACATATGCATGAATGCACACATATATATGTTTGTGTGTGTGTGTGTGTGTGTGTATAGATAGATAGATGATACATAGATAGATAGATGATAGATAGATAGATATTCACCACAGCACAGCTTGTAGTAGCAAAAGACTGCAAACAACCCAAAAGTTCATCAGTAAATTTTAGAACATCCATAGCAAAGAATGCTTTGCAATCATTAAAAAGAAAGAGGTTGAGCTCCAAGATGAACTAAGTGAAGAAAAGCAATGTGCAGGAACCATGTGTTCAATATACTATCACCTTTTAAAATATCTATACACAGGGGCGCCTGGGTGGCTCAGTCGTTAAGCGTCTGCCTTCGGCTCAGGTCATGATCACGGGGTCCTAGGATAGAGCCCCACATCGGGCTCCCTGCTCTGCGGGAAGCCTGCTTCTCCCTCTCCCACTCCCCCTGCTTGTGTTCCCTCTCTCGCTGTGTCTCTCTCTGTCAAATAAATAAAATCTTTAAAATAAAATAAAAATAAAAAATAAAATAAAATATCTATACACACATACATATTATCTTTGGAGGGGGATACAAGAAACTGATAGCAGTTTTTGCCTTAGTAAGGGGAGGCTCTCTATATTCTTTTGTGACATTTGCATTTTTTATGTATTGCATGTCTTAGCTAGTTAATAAACATGTTTTGACCATCCAAGCTTCACAGTATAAACAAGTATGTAATATTCATACAAAATTCTCTTCATGTGTCCCGATCCAGCCAGAACGAGTTTTAAATGTTCAAAGTGCCAAAGCTCCTAAAGTTAGTTGTGTTGTCAACTTGCTGGCTGACTCAACATCAGGACACTTCACAGCCTGGGTTTGGTTGGGGTTCTGGGAGAGTAAGTTTATGAAATGTTCCAGAAAAGGCATTTTCTTTTACGACGAACATCCTTTTGGGACTGTGCACTCATTTCTAATCCATTCAAATATCTGAACAACTGACCTGACCGGTGTTCAGAGAGAGAACCGAAAAAAATACGATTTGTCTTTAAAAATACTTCCCAGTACACCTGAAACTAATATGATACTCTATGTTAACTAACTGGAATTAAAATAAAAACTTAAAAAAAGAACAGAAAAAAAAAAATACTTCCCAGTGCCTATACGATACTTTCATTTTCCTCCTTCTAAGTTAGAACAGACCCTGTTTTCTAAGAATGAACTTGTTCCAACAAGAATGTTTTTCTTAGCTCTCACAGCTATTTCATGTTCTGGTCCATTTGTGATTATGGGCTGATAAGAGTCTTCAGCTACTAGTAAAATTTTAAGAAATATGATGAAAATCAAATGTTTTTCAGATGTCTGTATTCCAAGCACCGTCTCTGCGGTTTCCTACAATGCTGTGCCGGGGAAGAACAGCAAGTAAGACTTAGAACCTCTACTCTCCTGGGAATAAAATCTGCCCCATGTTAAATAAATCATTTATACATATAAAAGTTTTATTTAAAAGAAAATGGGCCATCAATAATCTGAAATAGCCATGGAAATGACATTCAGTATCTATTTTAAAAATGCATTAAATATGTATCTAGTCGAATCACGAGGAGCTAACTAGCTTGTAGGCAAAATTTCCATCAGCTGCAAGGTGGATGTGAGAATGCATGCAGGGGCAGAGCCTGGGGACTTGGTAGAGTGGCCTGCGGTTTGAGTCTCAGTGGGGCTGCAAAAAGGAGAAATGGCTCATTAGAAAAAGCCCTGGTAACACCCCAAAGGACAGTTGCATGTGAAGCTGAGTCAGAGCACAACCTGACCGAGGAGGGGCAAACAGGACAGAAACAGCTCACCAGCAACACGTGGACAGCAGCTTTGAAAGCTCCATTCAAGCCGTGAATGTCACCAGTTCTTGGCAGAGCCTACCCCTCTGTGAAGCCGGGTGCGGATGAAAGGTGTTTCTGAATGCTGGCTTGCAGGCCGTTGGTCTTGACAGCGGCAGGAGCTCCGGGAGAGAAAGGCAGAGTCAACATTGTAGGAGGCCTCTCCCGGCGGCAGCCCTGTCATCAGTGTGGGCACAACCTGATCGCTGGCGAGGAAGTTATTAAAAAGTGGGTCACTGCAGAGGGCGGCCTAACTAAGGATCAGGGTCCCTCGCCCTCGGGATCGGGTTTCAGGGGAGGCTTCTGTGGCTCTTGAGGACACACTCTCTGGTATTCTTGGAGGAGGGAGGGAAAGCGTTGTGGTGTGGGCACTGGCAAGTGGAGATGGAGAGAGAGAAAAAGAGAGAATGATTCAGACAGGACTCTAGAAATGGAGACTGATTCACCACGACCAAGTGGGATTTATCCCTCAGCTGCAAGGTTGGTTCAACATTCGCAAATCAATCAATGTGATACAATACATTAACAAAAGAAAGAACAAGAATCATGTGATCCTCTCAATAGATGCAGAAAAAGCATTTGACAAAGTACAGCATCCTTTCTTGATCAAAA
>NC_138369.1:96205604-96263035 GCF_054177405.1 Leptonychotes weddellii | reverse complement strand
CTGTGAATTGTGCAAGACTGTTGAATCTCAGATCTGTACCTCTGAAACAAATAATGCAATATATGTTAAGAAAAAAGAAAAGAAGAAGATAGCAGGAAGGGAAGAATGAAGGGGGGGAAATCGGAGGGGTAGACGAACCATGAGAGACGATGGACTCTGAAAAACAAACTGAGGGTTCTAGAGGGGAGGGGGGTGGGAGGAGGGAGGTGATGGGGACATGTCCCATTCTACTATTGAGGAGGGCACTTTCTGCATGGAGCACTGGGTGTTATGCACAAACAATGAATCATGAACACTACATCTAAAACTAATGATGTAATGTATGGGGATTAAACATAACAATAAAAAAAATAAAAGTAAAAAAAATAAAAATAAAAAAATAAAAGTAAAAAAAAATAGAAATGGAGACTGAAAGTGGCTCTGTCCCAGGGAGGGGCTCCTCTATTACAGGCAGCAAATATATCTGTGGAGATCAGAGTCACACGTGGGAATAATCTTGGATTTCAACTTGGATTTTCCACCTTCCATTTGTGAGATCCTTCTAGGGAGTCACTCCGCTCGGAATCAGATGACTTTCCTCATGAAATGTATATATGTCTCTAAGGTCATGGTCTTAGTACTAATGATTGAAGCTATAGATTTATTATTTGTTAATTTGTCTTAGGATCATAGAGTTGGAAGGTGCAGTAGAGATCTAACTCACTCACTTTACAGATGAGGAAACTGAGGCCTGGAAACGTTAAGTAACTTGGATAAAGCTCTCTGGAAAGCTGGGGATAGAATTTATGTTTTCTTTCTCTGAGCAGAGTCCTTTGCTATTTAAAAAGTAATTTTCTGCTTACACATTCTACTCACACCTCTATTCGCTCTCTTTCAAACTGTGTGGTCCATTTCCCTGCCCCAAAGAGAAGTGATTATGTTGATTCAGCAGAAAATTTCAGAAAGCTGAGCTGAGAGAGGGGGAATGAGGAGAGAGAGAGAGAGAGAGAGAGAGGGAGAGGGAGAGAGAGAGAGAGAGAGCAGACCTATATAAGGGCCCACCAAGCTTAATGTGACCAAAGGTAATCTTAATTGACAAATAATGTCCAGATTTAATAACACTTAAGTCCTAAACTGACAGCAGCTCACATATGTGACATACAGATGATAAGATTAACCCATGTCTTCAGGGGAAGCCATGCCTGCCGAAGACCATCAGCTGGCTGATGTCTTGACATGATTTGAGATTCTGCACTTAATCTTGCAGGGAACATTCATGTGGCACCAAGGGAGAAGGAATTTGGCATTTACCAGTTTAGTAGGTCTGAACAAACCACATAATTTGGCATTAAGTAGATTGTGTTTTACCAGAATTTTCCAGCCTCTCAGTCTGTATTGATCAAATCAACGAAATTATTACCAGTCTGGCTATCTGGGAAAAGACAATTTAAAAACCTGGTGCCTCAGGGCACCTGGGGGGCTGTCGGTGAAGTGTCTGCCTTCAGCTCAGGTTGTGATCTTAGGGTCCTGGGATCGAGCCCCGCATCAGGGTCCCTGCTCAGCGGGAAACCTGCTTCTCCCTCTTCGTCTCCCTCTGCCGCTCTCCTCCCACTCATGTTCTCTCTCTCTCTCAAGTAAAATAAAATCTTTAAAAAATAAAAACCTGGTGCCTCACCTTACATATCCTCATGTAACTCATCTCCTGGTGATGGGGACATGTCCCATTCTACTGAGTCACAGTGATTTCCTCCTTCCCTCACTTGGGGTGGGGCTGCAATGCCCAGCAACACTTTGGGGACATATCCTGCCTTATATGTTTATGTGTCTATCTTAGCTAATTTTAAATTAATCTTATGCCTTAAGAATGGGACCCAAAATCCTGTGGCTCTTCTGCACGTCTGCACCCGCTCACTCACCGAACATTATTACTGAGTGTTCACAACACCTGGTTTCTAAAGAAGGTACTAAAGATACAAAGATACACTCAAAGAGCTCCCAGCTTCGTCTACCCCAAAGTGTAGTGTGGTAAAGGTGTAACAGACGTGGTCTGGATGGCCATTAGAAAGTCTCTCCAAAGGCCACAGGCCCTGTTCTGTTTCTTCTTCCCTTAGTTCATCTCTGTACTTCTAGACCTTCATCCTCGAAGGCAACCATGCCATCACATTGATGCCTCCCCCCTCTGAGAGGGGGCTAGCGTTAGAGACAGTAAAGGTCCCACACACCCTCTCCTTCATTTCACCTCCCGTGCTTATCCCAGTGACCTACTTTTGTGGGTAGATGTGCAGAAGCTTGAAGTCATCTCAAAAGTGGGGTATGAACAATGATCAATGAAGATGAAGGACAAAAATATTGAAACAACTATTTTCATCCATTTTTGTCTAAAAAATTTTAAAGAAAAATCTTAAGGGTCTCCAACTTTTCACTTTTCTGACACTGGCACCCTAAGAGGCCTGTCCGTTGGATGGGCACCTGTCACGTGCGGTAGGCGTGGTGCCCTCAGGAAAGAGTGAGGGGTTCCCTGAGCAGAGGGAGGCAGCTGCACTCTTGTCCCTTTCAGAGTACTGCAACCTATCCCAGATTTGTGCTTGGTAGAGTGGGTTTAAAGATGATAACATCCTAAGTCTAGGGTTGGCAAACTATGGCCACAGCCAAATCCGGTCTGATGCCTCTCTTTGTAAATAAAATGTTACTTATACAGTCACGCTCATTGGTTTACATATTGTCTATGGCTGCTTTCAGACAACGAGAGCAGAGTTGAATAGTTGCAACAGAGACTGCATGGCCTGAAAAACCTAAAATATTTGCAAGCAAGCCCTTTACAGAAAATATTTGCCAAAACCTGTCTCAAATAGTTCAATTTTTGTTAAAATTTGTAAGATGGGTTGTGGTCACAAAAATCTTTATATCACACCTAGATTCACTGGTTATCTCGTGACAAAGTTCTTCAAAGAAAGGTGAAATTAAAGATCAGTTATGCATTTTTATTTTATGAAACCTCTAATGTTTCAAAGTTGCTGACCTTGTTTTCTGATGACAAGTAGCTGATTCTAGTGACCTAGAAGATATTTTGGAAAAAAAACACACACACACAAACCAAAAACCTCCACACATTTCAACTATATTTTCAAGTGAAAATTTCACTTTTAAAAGAGAGAGAAATATTTATGCATTTCACAAGAAACCTGTGAGAGAGCATTTTGAAAAAGAATATTTTGATATGTTTCCATTTTATGTTATTCTGCTTCTTTAAAAAAGGGTAAAGGTATCACATAAAAATGTTCACCTATGCATTCTCAGAAACAGAAGTAGAATTTTCTTGTTTAAACACCATCTAAATGAAGTTTCAATGGAATTTGAAGCTGTATGGTAAAAATATAAAAATATAGTATATATAATATATACAATATAAATAAAAATGTGGTATTTTTATATTAGTTTGCAAGACTAACTGATTGACATCTGGAAATAGGAATATTTACTAGCTGAAGTATAGTCAGTGATGGACTTCTATTGGCTATAAGTACCTTTGTGATATACTTTTCTCAGCTATTATTAGTAGTACTTTTTTAGTGAGAACAAAAACATTTGTGTACATTTAATAAATATAAAAACATTACATTTCTTGTTTTTAAATTTTTTTATCTTTTGTTTTACATTTTTACTTCATCTTTTTCTTGTTTTATTTCTATTTTCATGTCTATCTTGTAATATATATATAATCTATTAGTGGAAAAGAAGATATATATAATTTATGAATAAATAAAGACATGTACAATAGGGTATGCTCCCCCAAGTTTTTAATGATAGGAATGTATCATCACAATGTTTGGAGACCACTGATTCTGACTGCAAATTTGGAATTTAGCATACAGATTTAGATAAAGCTCCACCACTCACTGGCTACATTCTCTTGATCAAACTAATTTGTTATAGGCTTTATTTTCTCAACTGTAAATTGAGATAAGGCCCACCAGGCACTTAAATACAGAGCCTAACATACAGCAAATGTTCAATAATTATCAAGTGTTCAATAAACATGAGTAAACATTACTGTACCTAAATATCTCCAAGTTCTCCAGCCTTCTTTAATATCCAAAAAAATTACTCAGTTCCTCCCATTGCACTTATTTATGGGAAGGCCAGTATATGCCCCTGAATTTCTACAGAGGGGACTTACATTTTTTTGGTAGTGACAACCAGTAGTGGTTGCCCAATGTCCCTCTCCAGGCTCAGGTGTCTATCACCTGGAGGCTTCTGTCCTATTCCTTCTTTACATGACTCCAAGAGCAGCTTCTTCTGAGCATTCCTTAAGACTCAAGGCTGTTGGAAGACTTTACTCATGACTTGGGGAGAACACAAGGTAAATATAGTTCAGAGCAGGAAACAACTCCAAATGTAGGTATCACACTACACCCTTCCTAAGTTTATGGACTGCTGCCCACTGCTGGGAATGTCCTACTTATTCTGTCCAGCCTAAGGCCTGGCCTACCTCTCTGTTGTTGGCCCTAGTTTTTTCTTTTTGAGAACTTTCTGCCTTCTTAACTCTTCCTTCAGGGTCCAGCCCCAGTTCCTCAGGCTCTCTGTTAGGCCAAGGCCTTAAGCATGGCTGCACTCTGGGCATTAAAGTCCTCCAGGAGTACCGGTCACACTGATGAATGGATGCTCCCTGGAGTTGTACAGTAAGGCAGCCCTGATGCTCTCCGTCAGCAGTGGAGGTGGATTAAAAAAAACCACTTCATTTTCAAAATCAAGAAGCCCACTGGAATAGAAAACCATTCACCGCAGGTCTCTATCTTTTGCTAAACAATCAGTAGAATCTTGTGAGTTTGCTGCTTTTCTTACCTAACTCCAAAGTAATCAGACTGAATTCTGAGGCAGGGATCAAGGTCAAAATTTGTGTACTTCCCTTCTAAGGGTTTCTACAGTGGAGTCAGGCCATAAAAATGTGTTACCCCCACTTTCTTTTTTAGCTCAGGTCCTAGAGGTCTTGATTTCTCTCCCTTTCCACCACCACCACCATCATGACCTACACGAGCACCTTGACCACGAACATCACTATCACCATCACCACCATAACCATCACCACGCTCCTCCTGTATCAGCCCTGTGTCGCCATTGCTACCATCACCAGCATCACAATCACCATCAACACGAAGGACCACCAGCATCACCCCAGTCATCACGATCACCACCGCTGTGGCCATCGCTAGTTCCTCATTGGCTTTCCTGAGGCCCCACGGTAACTCTGTGAAAAGCTGCCACAGCTTTCTAGAGTTCCTTTTTTTGGAAAGCCTATAGGCATGTCTGCCAGTTATCTTTTCCCACTTTTTTTGCTTATCAAATATGCCCCTGTTTCTGGGAAGGATAGAACAACACTCATGTCCCAGTCCTGATTTCTTGCTCCCATACAGCCCAACTACGGCTCTGATGTTGGCCTCTTCAGACTTGGGGCTGATCCTGAGTCTTGTCAAACACATGGTTGCAGTTCAGTAATACTGTTTCTATCCTTACCATCCTATTGTCTCCCTGTGTCTCCAGAAAAACTCCCTGCTCTATTTCCTGGCCCTGGGAGGGGGGCAGGGGAGGGGTTCCACGATCCTGACAACACTAACTTGAAAAAGAGGGATGGGAATTATAAGTGACCCCCTTGCCTTTAGGGGCTTCTTTATGCCCTTGGTCATCCTATGACAGGAAACCCCAAAGTCAGAAAAGTTTTCCATCCACTTGGCATCCCAATAAGAGACTATCTGCTACTCTTGGAACCAGTTGGTCTCTTGTCTACTCTGCCCTCTGATGGGAGGCTTCTATTAAACCAGAACAGCAAGGAGAAGATTGCCTTTCAACTGGTGGGTGTATCAGTGCAATGGTGGAACCCTTTGCATAATGGCCTCATGATCTACCACTGCCCTCAGAGAAAATAGAAGCATTGCAGCTTGCCTTCACAAATAATATCAGTACAAAGGCATAGCCTTCCTAAAGGCTTTCAGTTTTCTTTTTGAGTTGAATATGGCCTCATATAGGACAGGGAGGGAAAGGAAATCAGATTTTAGAAAGTAATAATAGACTTTCCCTGTAATTAGGAGCACAATTACAGTAGAGGCTAGAAGCAAATATTTGATACAGTACCTGGACATCCTAAGTAACAAATCAAATAAACTAACTTTGGTTCAGTTATTTAGATGGAATGAAAATGGTATATAGCATAAGTGGCCGCAGGCTAGAAGGAAGGTTCTACTGGACAACTAGGCCATTCACTTACACAGAGTCTATGGCTGCTTTTGTGCTATAGGGGCAGAGTTGAGTAGCTATGAGATTTTGTATGACCCACCAAGTCTATAATACTTACTGTCAAACTTTTTATACAAAAAGTTCATCAACCCTTGCTTTAAGTAACGAATAATTTTATTTTCCAGGAGCTGGCAGGAACTGGTCTTTCTTTGTGTCATAGAAGTAAAGCCTGATACCCCAGTTAGGGCATCAGAAGTAGGGTGGATTGGAGGCAAGGTTCCTACATAGCCTGCTGGATCTGAGGACATTTAGTTCTGATAATACACAAAGTAGCCTTCCAACCTTCAGTCTAGTTTACCATATTAGAGATTGGAGACAAGACCCCAACTAATAATAGTTTATTTGCTTTGCTTCCTTTGGACAAATACCTCCTCAAAGATATTGTGAGAAGTTGAAGTGACTGATCCAAAGCAGAACCGGGCACACCCAGAATTGGGTTTTCCTGGGTTTCTATCAGAATACTGCCTGGTAAGGCCTTAATTCCATCAGATGTTTGCCTGCATTAATGGAGAAAGTTAGTTGAGTGTGCTTGCTGCTAACGATTTAAATTTCTCCTCTCTGAGTAGGCTTATCTCAACATCAATCACAAGCTCACGCCTGTAATATCCCAGCAAAACTGAAGGATGAGTCCTTTTCTGATGCTGCCCATTGCCAATCCCACTTCCCCTCCCAAATTCTGAGTGAGAACCCAACTTTCATAGCAGTCCCATAAAGCTAGAGGGTTGGCTTTGATGCTGAGAGGTAAGGTGGACAGTTAATTTATTGTTTTCATTATATTCTGCTTACCTGTATTTTATCTTTGTAGTTTACACTTTTAAAATTTTTTACTAGGGTTGTAATGAACACTGGGTATTATATAAGACTCATGAATCACAGACTGGTACCCCTGAAACAAATAATACATTATATATTAACTAATTGAATTATAAATAAATAAATAAATAAATAAATAAATAAATAAAATGTAGAGAATTAAGAAAATTAAGAGAGAGGGGCAGGTGCCTGGCCACGTCAGTAGAGCATACGACACTTGATCTCATGTTGTGAGTTCAAGCCCCACATTGGAAGCAGAGTTTACTTTAAAAAAAAGAAGAAAGAAAATTGAGAGTAATGTGAGATAACCTTGGAAAAAAGGCCACACATGAAAAAAGAAAAAAGAAAAAGAAGAAAAAAAATTAAAAAGTAAAATATACATCAGATTTTGAAGACTAATTTTGAAAAAAAGAATAAATTATCTTAATTTTTTATATTTATTACATATATGTCAAATAAAATATATATTAAAATAAAAAATTTTTACTAAGAAGTAGGAGTTTATGAGTCTAAAACCGAAGAAAATGTATGCTTTAACTTTGTAGGGTTTATCCCTACTCCCAAATATAGATCTTCAATTTGGCTTCATTTGAGTCCTTGACTCAAGTAAAAAGAAGTCAGTATTATTATCGTGGTATGTATTCTACGTGAATTCTCCTTTAATCCTTATATAGACCATGAGGTTATTTATTATAAGGAAATGGAATCTTAAGAGATGCTAACCTGCTCAAGTTACCCCACATGGAGATAATGATGCTAGGATTCCAACCTAAGTAACATAATGGTTTTTGTTCCTGCCCCCCATGCTGCATAGGCCTTCTTGTCAGTCCATTAGGAAGACCAAAGTTTCACATTAAAAATAGCTCCATTTAGAATCTGGAAGTTTCAAAGACCAGACGTAGTAAATCCAGCTTTATGTCAGTTTGTAAGCTTTCTGGAACAATGGTTTTCCTTCCATAACCATTTGGTCTTTAAGGAAATGGATACCTAGGGTCTTTGTGAAATAGATTGGAAAACTTCCTAAGGCGTGCCCTTTAATGCAATCCCTCAACTTAACCTTGAAAATCAGTATGTGTGACAGATAATTACTGTTTTTTCTCCCCAACAGCCACCTTCCTTCTTCCTAACAAAATCCCAATCTTGTTCAGGTCTGGGTGACAGCTTGCTTAATGGATCACTCACTTGCCCTACGGTGTGAATGTTGGTTAGTTCTAATTATTCATAGTGATTCTGTCTTACTTGCTAGGGATTGGTTTAGGCATGGACACATGATAAAACCTGGGACAATAATACAAAAATAGCAGACCACTGGGGTGCTTTTGTAAGGTTTTTCCAACTTTTGACACTGAAAAAAAAAAAAAAAAGGCCCTAGATGAAGCTCATCCCTTCCTATTTTTGGATGTTGCAAATGAAATATAGTGTTTGAGGCTAGAGCAATAACTGTGAGGGTAGAACCAAGGGAATTACACAGAATCCTTGGAAATATTGCACTTTTGAATTAATCAGTGTTGAAATAACCTGTTCTGGATTTGTTATGATAAAGAATTCATTATATTCATTATGATTTAAAACACCATTATGCATTTTTACCAAAACAATCTGATTACCCTGACCCTTTCCACAAGACTCTTCGGAAGAAAGTACAACAGAGAAAAGAAAAGCTAGGTGGATGTCCCTTTCTTCAAAGCCAAAGCTCAATGCAGTCTTTTTGTAAGAAGTTCCTGAATACAAGAAAATAAGACACTTAGGAGTGGAGTTATTCTTAATAAGATTTGAGACTTCAACGAAATCTTTACAAAGGGTTTCTGATATTCCTTAACAAAAAGAGGCTGAAAAAAAA
This sequence comes from Leptonychotes weddellii, assembly GCF_054177405.1. NCBI lineage: Eukaryota > Metazoa > Chordata > Mammalia > Carnivora > Phocidae > Leptonychotes > Leptonychotes weddellii. The sequence goes on along the minus strand of NC_138369.1, from coordinate 96,254,115 downwards.
CCCTGCACAGTCCCCTTTCAAGGAGGAATTCCCAGGGTTCTAGAAGCTAGTCAACAAATGTTTTCTGAATAGCTGTGTACTCTTTCTTATATAAGAACAAAAGATCACCCAAAGGGGGCTTGAGTCTGTAAAACCCACTCTTAGACAATTCTCAGGTCGTGATCCCAGGGTCCTGGGATCGAGCTCTGTGGCAGGCTCCCTGCTCAGTGGGGAGCCTGCCTCTCCCTCTCCCTCTGCCTGCTGCTCTCCCTGCTTGTGCTCGCTCTCTCAAATAAATAAAATCTTGAAAAGAAAGAAGTTACATTTATGAGTGGTTGGAACTAAAGCTGTAGTTACTGGGTTCATTTAGCTTAGATCCTTGAGACCAATGCTAATTAGATTTATGGTTGCTACTCCTAAGTGGGACATTTCATTGCACTCAGCTTAGAAATTATGACTTAAATTCTCGACGAAGGTACTATGAAATACAGACCTTTAAGTAGGGTCTTCATTAGAAAAGGGTGGGTTAATGCCCCAAATCCATTACTGCTGCTCAAAAACCGATTTAGAAACTGATGAGCACTGAAGAGTCCCTTATTATCACGAGAAGCATCTGTTTAGTGTATGTTTGCCACTCACATATATTAGATGCAGTCTTTACTGTACTGTGAAACACTATGAAGGGCAGCTGATGCATCTAAACAGAAGGCCTGCCAAACGATAATTTGGCACCTAAAACTTGCCAGGTATTAGAAGGGTTAGAGGCTCTTGAACACTAGTTTGAGCCCCTTAGTGGTCTGACTTAAGGCTCTTTAAAGATTGGATACAATTGGGGCGCCTGGGTGGCTCAGTCGGTTAAGCGGCTGCCTTTGGCTCAGGTCATGATCCCTGGGGGTCCTGGGATCGAGCCCCGCATCGGGCTCCCTGCTCAGTGGGGAGTCTGCTTCTCCCTCTCTCTCTGCCTGCCTCTCTGCCTACTTGTGCTTTCTGTCAAATAAATAAATAAAATCTTTAAAAAAAAAAAAGATTGGATACAATTAAGGAGATACACAGTTATAAAAATTGAATATAGAAATAGTTTAGCCCAGTGGCTTCTAGCCTGTTGGCTATAAACTCTAGCAGCATATGGGAGTTATTGTAAGTATCCCATTAATCCATTTGAGCACCAAATGCTGTCTGTAGACTATATCCTACATATCAAACGCAGATATGGCTGTGATAAGTAACACAAATTTTCATTAAAAGACCACTGAATTCATAGAAGCTTTTGATCATTTTTCCTTTTATTAATCATCATGTGCTTAAGAGCAATTAAGTCCATGAAATTCTGAAATTCTTAAGAGTGGTTGGACACTTCTGCTCTAGCTTGGAAAGTTTAGCAAAGTGTCCATGGAACACTTCTAACACACAAACACTTCCATTCATGTAAGATTTAAGCTTTAAAAGAGCTCCATCTGACAGGCTTCCAGAAGATAGGTTCAGTGAATTAAACAATATCAAATAAGACCAACTAATAATGCTGATGAAACCTTTCAATAGCAAATTTTTCTATCATGATAGCTTATGAGAAAAGTTAGCAAAAGGTAAAAAGTACTGTTTCATTTCTTTAACTTGCCTTCAGTAAGAGTCCCTAAATCAATAAACTGGATAGGTCAGATTTTAAAACCCAACCCTGTCTTCTCTAAAGAAAATATATCTGGGGCACCTGGGTGGCTCAGTCAGTTAAGCATCTGCCTTTAGCTCAGGTCATGATCCCAGGATCCTGGGATTAAGCCCTACGTGGAGTCCTACTTTGGGCTCCCTGCTCAGTGGGGAGTCTGCTTCTCCCTCTCCCTCTGCTCCTCCCCCTGTCCACTCTCCCTCTAATAAAATCTTTTTTTTAAAAAAGCCAAATACATTTTCTTTTTTTTTTTAAAGATTTTATTTGAGAGAGAGCACAAGCTGGGACGGGAGTGGGGAGGGGCAGAGGGAAAGGGAGAAGCAGACTCCCCACCCCGAGCAGGGAGCCTGACGCAGGGCACAGTCCCAGGACCCCAGGATCATGACCTGAGCCAAAGGCAGACGCTTAACTGACTGAGGCACCCAGGGACCTCTGTATCTGGCTTTTAATTTGTAGATAAACACTATCAGTTTGTACAGGACTTTACAAAACATTTTTGCATTATAGGATCTCAAAGTTGGATCATTCTTATTTATAGTCTCTCAAAAATCAAAAACACCAAAACTCCACAAAACAAAAAAAAACCTATTTTCAAATATGAGAAAACTAACCATATGAAAGGTTAAGTGATTTTTCCAAAATTATAGTATAATGGAAGAGCTTAAGTTATTTAAACACACACAAACACACACACAAATAGCAACAACATAAGCAATATGGATTAGACTTTAGAAGTGTTATACAGAATTTTCTAAATACATTTTGATTATTTGATCCCAAGTAAGGAAAACTAGGAACATTTTGTGGTCGTATTACCGTCCTTAAATGAAGAAAATCCCCTTTCTGATTTAAATTGACTGTATAGCACTGTTTGGGTGTTGAATACATTCTTTTTCAGTCATTTTCAGACCTAGTATAATAAAAATTCCTCTTTAATGATCAGTATTTCAGGCCCTCATGATTCTCTTTAATATCTAAATAATCATTTACGAAAATAAACAGGTTTGTTGCAAAAAGCACAGAGCTGGGTTTTAGAATTTATAATTACAAAGGATCCAATATTTATAAACCTTGCACATACTAAAAAAGGCTTCCTGTCTATAGGACTGTATGACACTGGAATATCTCGAGTTTGCAGCCTCTCCCCGGCAATCTTAACCATAGTTTAAATTAAGAGTAAGTTCCAGCTTTCTGAAATGGTGTAAATTATAGTTGTGTCAGTAGGGAGAAAGATTTACTGAATGCTTTTCAGTATGTTTTAAAGCCATGGAACCATTACAAAATTAGACTGACTCCACAGCTCTTGCTTAGTTAAAACAACATGCAATACTATACAGGAATTTAAAAATTACTGCACTGGGGGGAAAGTACTGTCAGAGATGCTCACATTTACCAATCATATTACTTTAAGTTGGCTGAAAGCTAAGGTGCTTGACAGCTGACAAGATTTCTACAATTCCTTTTCATATTTCCTTCAGCACCTGTTGATGGGGACAACCTGCTCATATTTTTCACTATAGCTGTTTGCTGATATACAACTTGTCCCTTTTCCTCAAATATTTACCTGCTAAATAAAATATTCAGTCTTGTTTTGTGACTTACAGTTGACTGATAACTAAAAGAGTTTCTGCTGATTCCTGGAGCACAAAAGTTTAAGCAGCAGGCTCTGACTGGGTCTGTTCATTGTCACTCAATCACACATTCATTCAACCAATCAACCAGCATTTACAGATAGATCATCCACTATGTGCTGAATTCAGTTATCTTAAATGGAACTAAAACAACAAAAGCTTTAAAGAATTACCAGAACTTTTATTTTTGCTTAGTTTTATTAAAAAAATAAATATGTCATAAAGCTTTATTTTCCTTTAAGGAGAAAAAAAGGAACAAGTTTCATAAAATCAAATAAGCAATGGTAGGGTGTCTTAACTTGAAAAAGATTGGGAATCACTGGTTTACAAATTATAATTGAATGAAAGAACAACTGTAACAGCCACAGTTGGCTGTTTCATGCCAATGGCAGCAAACAACAAGATCAACTAGGGCAAAATAAATAATTGTGTGGAAGCCCTGATAAGTGCTTAAACAGACTGAGTCACTGAAACATCAGGATAGATATATCTTGCTTTAAACAACACAGGAGTTCCTGAAAAGTTCTGTGTAAATGAAATAGCCACAAACATACTAGGAGAGTTCAGTATCCGAAAGAATTCCACAGTGAAAATTCTTTTGTGAACAACCACTTCCACTTTTGTAAATTCAGGTATTCGCTTTGCTTAAAGCAAAGTATACCTAGCTGCTACCTCTCTGAACTGAGGCATTAGCATATACACCGGACATTGCTCCAGCTGGGCCAGTGGCACAATTTCCAAGTTTGTGTTTCTATTAAGTAGTGTAAAATAGAGAGTCAGCCAGGGAACCCAGCTGCATCTGGCAAAGCAGGAATAGGGGTGGGATAACCACCTTTAACAATATTTCCAAGCCAACAAATACTTTTGAGAGTCTACTTTGTGCAAAGCACAGTAATAAACCTTATCAATTCAGTTATAGATGTACTTCCTCTCTCTAAAACCTTCAGTCAAGGCCTAGGTCTGGAACTCTAAAATAAAGTAATACTACTAACCCTCAAGACTGGCTTTAACTGAATTAGCTGCCCAACTCCTTCAGATTGGGGTAGACGATAATGGAAGAGACTGAGTTTTCTAAGGCTGAAGTTTAACAACACAAGAATCATGTTTCATATATATAACCAGTTAGTGAAAAATTTTGCTGGTGACAAAAATTTTTCAAATGGTTCTTTTTTTCTTTCTTTTTTTTTTTACTTCCTCTGAATCCTCAGGCAAATTCTGCAGAACACTTAAAGTCACTGATGCTCTCTGATTGGGTGATACATTTCAGTTTGGGTGATACATTTCAGTTCTGCCAATAGAAATAAAAATTTCTTTCCACCCACCAGAATTTCATGAACTTATCCTACACCATAAGTGATGCTTTGGACAGGGAATAAGTATGGTAGTACTAGCTCCAGTCAGTTTTATCATTATAAATAAATAGAACCCTCACTTTGCTCACAGCCTCCATTTCATTTGGCCAAACTTCACCAGGCTTAGGTCACATTTAGTTAGTTAGGCTGTTCAGTTTCTTTTTAAAAATGCTTCCAATACCATTGCTGCCTACATGTACAAGTGTGAATAAAAAGAGTATGCAATCTGTAGTCTTTTCCACACTGACAACAGTTAGTAAATAATTAAAGAATAAGTGGTCATTTTAAAACTTGTGTTTTTCTTTTAAAAAATTTCACTTTCTAGCACTTAAAAAATGGGTCTTAAAAGTGCCCTATTAATGTCCAATGCTGTCCTCCTCTGTCCCACCCATCCAAAACCTGCTACAAATGCTGGATTGAGCTCATATCAAATAATTCAGCAGTACCAAGATTTTTCAAATGGAAACAGTGTTACTGACTTCTTCATATTGGATAACAAAATAAGGGTAACTCTGATCATCATTAAAAATGACAAAAATCTGAGGCTCAAAGAAATTATCCACACAAGAGTCATACAGGTCGCTGGTGACACTGCCCGGATTGACAGGAGGGGGCCTTCTCATGCCATGACTGCCCATCGTGTATCTTCCAGTTAGCACTTTGGCCAGAAACATGAAATGGACTCCTTTGGAGGACTTCTTAGAAAAGTTATGAGAGTAGCTTGCCTTCTTTGCAAAATAACTGCCTTGTCCAAACATTGTAGCATGCTTTCCACAGACTCGAGGGTCAAAGTTGTGCTTGCAGATTCCATCTACCACATCCTGGGATGTTCCATGAAATAAATGTCTCTCATTGATTATCCTGTCACGGCCAAACATTTTCCTGTTCATATATTCCTTTTTCCTAATGCAAAGAGCGGACAGGGAATTCAGAAGAAGGAAGGTACAGATCAATTTAATAGGCAAGATGTAGTCACAGACTTCTCTTTACGGTTTCAATGAAGAGGAAATGTTAAAGTAGCTTTCAAGGGCAAAATGCCATCAAAGATCATATTAAAAGTTTAAACTTATCTTTTCTACTGCAGACAAGAAAAGCCCTCCCCCCCCCCCCCAACACCTGTTCACTTGCTCGCTCTTCCATTTCAAATCTAGTTCACAAACTTACTTTCTCAGGATAACTTCTTTGTCTAATTCCACCTACCTGGGTGTCTCTTAATTCTGAGATTACTCAAACCTGCATGTATTCTTTTTGTACTGCCTTTGTTTTTTTGTTGACTTGAGAGGCAGCATAGGAAAGTGATTAAGAGCAAAGCCTCTGGTGCTAGACTGCCAGGGTTCAAACTCCAGCATGTATCTTAGCTGTATGACCGGTGGCAAGTTACTGAACTTACATGGTATGTTTAAGAGTATATGTGAGTTAACATATGAAAAGATACAAATACTAGGTTTTGTCAAAGTCTTTACTATTATGTTCTGCATTTGTCATTAGCTACGTTAAGAAAAACTCTTAAACTTTACATACTGCTGACTCACCTTTTATATTTCTCCCAAAGAAACTGGTTTTGGACTCTCAGTATTTGCAAAATTCTATATTTAAACTCAGGCACAGTCTTATGAAAAAGGTTATAAATGATTCGATAACTTTTGTCCTCTACAGAAACAGGCACTTGGATGAAGTCCTGAGACGGATGCATATAAACCCAAGTTTCAGGGTAAAAGTTTGCTGAGGTGACCCCATCAGGGCAGATGATTTGTGATGATGAGGTTGCTTCAAGAGGTGGAGGAGCCTGTGTGGGAACACCACCAAGTGTCCTAGAAGGGAGAGGAAGGAATGTCAATGTAAAACATTTAAGTACATCTCACATTATAGTGCTCTATAGCAGTATCTAAAACTATAATTTGTATAGCTTAAGTGCTTGTTTAAAAAACTATATAGAAAATGCTATGTATTAAAAAAAAAATCTTAGGGGGGCCTGGGTGGCTCAGTTGTTAAGCCTCTGCCTTCGGCTTGGGTCATGATCCCGGGGTCCTGGGATCGAGCCCCACATCGGGCTCCCTGCTTGGCGGGAAGCCTGCTTCTCCCTCTCCCACTCCCCTTGCTTGTGTTCCCTCTCTCGCTGTGTCTCTCTCTGTCAAATAAATAAAATCTTTTAAAAAAAATGAATAAATAAAAATAAATTTAAACAAATCTTAAAGTAACACTGCCTGTACACAGATAACCTATTATTAGCTTCTTCCTAGCCTCCTCCTTATGGAGAAAACTCTGGAATGTACTGCTACAAGGCAAGCAGGCAAGCAAGAGCCAATTTATAAATATCTTTACTTTGAACCCTAGATTTCTCTTTTGCCTATATAGTTAAGGAAACTCTGTTTCTAGAGAGCAATGATAATTTATATGTATTCTTCAAACTTTGCTGTACTGGGGTGCCTGGGTGGCTCAGTCGTTAAGTATCTGCCTTCGGCTCAGGTCATGATCCCAGGGTCCTGGGATCGAGCCCCACATCGGGCTCCCTACCAGGCGGGAAGCCTGTTTCTCCCTCTCCCACTCCCCCTGCTTGTGTTCCCTCTCGCTGTGACTCTCTCTGTCAAATAAAAAAAAAAAAAAAAAAAATCTTTAAAAAACTTTGCTGTACTAAGCAGAAAATTTACCATTACTAAACACTATGTAGGTGGGGGGAACAGACTGATGGGGAGACAAAGTAAGGTAGGCAGGGAAGAGGGAGCTTACAGGAAGATGACACAAAATATTAAAAATAAGCTTAGGGACGCCTGGGTGGCTCAGGCAGTTAAGTGTCCACCTCTTGGTTTAAGCTCAGGTCGTGATCTCATGGGTTGTGGAATCGAGCCCTACATCAGGCTCTATGCTCAGGGGGAGTCTGAGTCTGCTTGAAGATTCTCTCCCTCTGCCCTCTGCCCCCTACCCCTGCACGTACACATGTGACTCTCTTTCTCTTTAAAATAAATAAATCTTTTTTAAAAAATTAAAAAGCTTATACTTCTTGTATAAACACAAAAATCATTGGAGTAGGCATTGAAAGCTGACACTTGGTATTAGTTTCATTTTTCAATATCACATGTAACAACAAAGTCATCAATTGTATTCAAATTTTATAGCTTTAGGTGTGCTTAAGATGGAGCTAATTACTTTAAGCTTTAGACCCCAGAATGTATATCCTTGAACCTTTAAATTCAGGTCTGTTACACTTTGACAGGTGAGTTTCTATTAAGTAGTAGCTGAATAGTTATTCCTGCCCAATTAAATGCTTAAATTTAAATTGTATTTCTTGGCCATTTTCAAAACAGAACAAAAAGGAAGAATCAGAGAGAGAGGAAATCTTGGCCCTGAGACCCAGATGCAGGGCCAGGGTACTAGAACACTCTTTAGCATACAGTGGTCACAAGGAAGCAGTAAGTCTGCCAAATGGATTAGGAAACTAAAATTTTCAAAAGAGCTTTGTGACACAGAGGTTACAACCATGAGTGAACATGCATCTGATCTCCAAGATGATTCCTATCATCACCCTCCTCATAATCATAGCCACCTTATAGTAAGCACATACTATGGACAGGCATTTTACATTTATCATTAATTGTCATAAAAACCCTGCAAGATGGCTTGGTTATCTGTACTTTTCAAATAAAGGAACTGCTAGCATAGTAGCAAAGAACAGAGACAGGATTTGAACGCAGGCCTGTCTACATAGTTTCTAGATGCATATTCTTTCCACTGCTATACACTTCACAATTCATATACATATACACATTTATATATAAATAGAGGAGAAATATACATATATATTCTTTTTCTTCTCCTCAAGGCTTGAAAGTGATGGATGTGTATCGGGGTTGCAACGCAGGCTTGCCTGACTCTCACTACCACCACTGCCATCTCACACAGTCTTTTGACTTTTAAGAGATGACTTGATAAGAAGCTAAAAAGCTATAGAAGCACAACTGCCTTCTCTAACACCTGCCCCCTTCAAGTGGTTGTGCCGATGATTTAGCATGCCTCAAGGTCCCTTGGGAGACACAGATAGAGTTCTGGGAGGAGCCAAGGCTTACAGAATCCCCCATGTACTTTTAAGTTCAGGGGTCAATTTAAAGGGGCACTGGCTTCTCTAACCTTCCTGACAGAGGCATAACAGTTCTTGTCCTCTGGGGAGTTTTCATAAAGCCCTGACAGATTCCTCCAGAGCCTTCATTCACTGGCACATTTTTCTGAAGAGAGGCCCCACTGCTTTAATAAGATTCTGAAAGGTAACTCCTTCAAAAGCCATCACTATTCTGGAGAAATGGCAGGAAACACAGAATATAAGCTATTTTTAGCTGTTCCCTCTATTCCTGCTCTCCAAAAAGAGTAAGTTCCAGCCTACCAGATTTTCCAGTATTATTAGGGATTGAAGTTACCAAAAGAGGTTGTTTTTTTTTTTAAGATTTTATTGATTTATTTGTCAGAGAGCGAGCGAGAGAGAGAGAGAGAACACAAGCAGGGGGAGCGGCAGGCAGAGGGAGAAGCAGGCTCCCCGCCGAGCAGGGAGCCCCATGCGGGGCTCAATCCCAAGACCCTGGGATCGTGACCTGAGGCCAAGGCAGACGCTTAACCAACTGAGCTACCCAGGCATTCCCCAACAAGAGGTTTCTGAATTGAGGGAGGAAGGTAAGATTCTCCCAACCACTCTGCCCAAAATAGGTTTTAAGTTGCTGTCACAGCCGTACTGAAATCCTGGCACTGACCAAAGAAGACTCACACATACTTGAAGATGAGCCTGTGTAAGTAAATCCTATCCATCCTAAAACATTAAATTAGATTTTATATTCATAATTATCATCCATTCCTATCTACAGACGCTTACTTTTAGTAAGCCAACATCTTAATTGGGTTAAAACATAAAAATGCACATAGACAGCTGTCTGATGGACTTCTACACTCCAGTTGCCATGAGTTAGAAATACATATTCCAAGCACAGTTACAAATGTGGCTTTATTTTCTGAGGATGTTGAGTTTGTATTCAGCTCAAGAGTATTCCAATGACATACCATGTGCTTCACAGTGCTGTACCAGCCTTCTTCAAAGAGGCAAAGTTGAAGGGTATGGAACTTCTACTCAAGGACCTCTGAAGAACGGGTTTTCAAAATTCAAGTTCATCTTTTACAGTTTCCTTCCCTCCCCTTGCCATTTCAAAAGATGTTTCCTAACTCACTTTCAATGATGAAGTAAAAACTAATTCATTTTATCCTTTTGGGGGAGGAGTCAAACTCTATCAGGCTTTCCCATGACCATAGGGTGACTGTACAGGACAGATGTCCTTTCAGCTAAAATGAACTCCTAAACCTCTAAATCTGAGATTTGTTTGCTTATGCAGCCTCAGCTCAAGTATTCCAAGATTATTAAAGAATAAGCTCCTTTTTATCAGCCTCATTAAAAAGCAGCAAGCACAAGGAAAAACTATTTTCTTTGTAACTATGAGTGATGGATGTTAACTAAATTCTACTGTGGTAATCATTTTGCAATATATACGTATGTCAAATCATTACGCTGTATACCTTAAACTGACACAGTTGTATGTGAGTTATAGCTCAATGAAACTGGAAGGAATTAAAAGCACCAGGGAAACTCTCATTTATGAGGAGTCAAATTTGCAGGAAATTCATAGATTAAGTCGCCAGCCCACTCTCCTCACCTCCCCTGTTCTGACATTCCCAATTCCTAGGCATCTCTGATTTCCTGATAACTGTGGCCTTTTTGACACTTATGTTTTAATCTGACCCTATGCATTTACTAACACTTAAAAACAAAACTTTCTTCCTGGCTAAGATTAAAATCATGGTCTTTCTAGACTCTGTTTTTGCAGTCTGCTTTTTGAAACTAATCCCTCTCAACCTTCTCCGACTAGGCCAGTCTGAGTGCCTCATAGCCCCAGACTCTAGGGCAGATAGGAACTGAAGGGCTGCATTTACCCATTCCACCTTGGTGAACTTGCTGTTTGCTTCTTTGCTCTTTTCTCATTGAAATGTCTGCATAATCTCTTTGATTTGCTAAGCTCTTACTTTATACCTGATTATCACTGTTCCAGACAAGAAGACTAAAACAGGAGATTTTAGAAAGAAAAAGGAAGAGATAATAGGGTGACTTTCTTTGTTCTCTTGTTAAGACTATGTTACAAATAGTAAGGTGCCAAATTTGTGGCATTAATTCTACTACTGCTTATATTACTTTCAGAGTTCATACTTTTACAAAATAAGCCTAAATTTAAAAAGAGGGGGAGGGGTTATTCCATAATTATTTGTTTTAGGATTGAAACAATCAATGTTCACCATTCTGTAAAACTCCCCCAACAATGCAGCACTTGAATGAGCATTCTTACTCTCACTCAGAAGCTACATCTTGCTTGATTGGCTCAGCATGCCAAGCTGCTGGTCTCACTAATGAGTTCTACCGTCTCACTAGGAGGACAATATGTTCCTAACTACTGGACGCTGACACTGTCTCCAGCTGTGCTAGTGAAATCACGGAAATGGCATTTTTATTAGCTTCTAATAAAAAAAAAAAACCTACAAGGTAAAATTTTTCACACTTGGACTAGGAAGAAAGCACACTTTTACTCAAAGCCAACATATATTTCTAAAATCAGCCTTACTAAAAATTGCTTTTGGATACTGAGCATTTCAGGGATTTTTATTCATTTATATTTTGTTTTTAATGTTCCCTTTGCAATCTCATAATTAGAATCATTAAAATTTTGTCATTATGATATGGGAAAAACACAGTTTGAGACTGAAATTAAAAAAAAAACCTAGTAAGAATATAAAAACAGCATCTCTAAGATAAGTAGAAGAGAAAAGCCAGTATTACTCTAGACCTCCCCCAATATTACTCTAGACCATAAAACCAAGTAAACCTAGCATTATTTTAAAAATCAGGCTCTAAATATGGTATATCTGATGAAAGTACATAACAATTTCCCTAGAGTTACTAAATTTCAAAGATGGCCATGCTATTGTTAACATGCTCCACCTTTTTGGCATCTATGGCTATCTGGGGGTGAGGAAGAAGAAATGGCACTTGGGAAAATGGAAGAAGAGCCCACCTACAATTCAGAAGGTTGAATTCAGTCTCAATCTAGAAGTATGACAGGTAATTTTAGTGAGTATTACAGGAAGGTGGGCCTTACTTAGGATATGAGAATGCAAATTCTTTGAAAAGAATCTTTCCCATGAAAATTCACTCAAGGAAGAAGAACTGGAGAATGCCACCTTGAAGGACTCTCTCTACTTGCCCTGGAAGTTTACCTGTACTGGGAAGTAGTCCCATTACACGGACAGTTATCATCAGGAAACTCAATCTTCCGCATAGGAAGCAAATGCAAACTGCCTCATTCCAGATATAATTACTTTTTGTTGTACAAAAATGTTACTTCTCCTTGCTTTCCATTCAAAAAAATCAATTGGATAATCACTCTTTTAGTTAGGTTAATTGTAGCTTACCTGAACTCCACTCTTTGAAGAATTAAACCTATAGAATAACTCAAAAATTCACATTCTAGAAGTAATAACCAAGTTAGTCTCTTAATTTAAAATCTTTTACTCTTTGGCATTCAGTTGTACATTTACATAAAATGTACTCTCATTTTATGAGAGTAAAGGTAAGGCTTTCCACTGACACTTACTGTAAATACGGAAGCAGTGTAAAACAGGAGCGGAAGAGGGGTCTCCTTTTTATTTCTCTCCTGAAGAATGAGTTGTGGAGGATGTAGTGGTTGTTCCACATCATAAATCGGACCTCTTTCAGACCTCGAGAGTTGGCTTCTTCAATCAATCGAATAACAGACTGGAGTAGAAAATAGAAGGTAAAGTAAAAGAAGTTAGAAAAAAGCAATCACTATGAAATATGAAAAAATGTTACTATAACTAAAGACAAAAACAGTTAACCTTGCTGTTAACATCAGAAAAGTTTCAATAAATTACAGAGAGTCAAATTAATTCTCTTTACACAGGATTTTTGGGGAGGGAGGTATGGGGGCAAAGAAACAGAATAGAAAGATGTTCCTTCTTCAGAAGAGCATGGATTTCTGCCTTATGAAACATGTGAGGGCCAGAGAACTACTCTGTTTTGAGGTCTTAACAATGTCCTGGAGATTTTTTTGTTTATATTTCTTAAGGAAATTTTCAGAAGAGGATTAAAGATGGTAGCGTATATAATCCAAATAAACTAGTTAAGTTCCAAATCCAAGAAGTCTTTCAGAGGAAAAACACAGGGACATGTATTCTGAGAATACATTTTAAACAGCCTCTTATTCTCCTTGGAAGGTATTAGATACTAGTGATTACTTAAAAGAGTCTCAGAAATCTTAATTTCATTGTGTATTATTAAGCAATTAACATACTAGGTAGTTTTCTTTTGCTATTGCCTTAAAAGAAAACCTAAGGGTAAATAAGTCAGTTCTCCCTTTTTGTAATGCTAAAAATGAATTTAATCAAATCAAAGAGGTCAGATCTTTGGGAATGTGAAATCAATCTCTAAAGTCCATTTCATTGTTTTTAAACTTGACTCAGAATTCTCATTCAGAGGCAAAGTAAACCCATCATCATTTTAAAACCTTACTTTGTGATTTATGAGCTATTCTTACCATCTCAGACTAAGGATACATGTACACATATGACAGAATTTTAAATGACTGATTTGCCTGACCACAGCTCAATAAACATTTTCAAGTATTTCTTCCAGGGACTTAAGAGTGCTTGTTTCCCATTAGACTTCCGAAATGCTAAGTGTAACACATGATCCAATGAACATGAGCCCAGGAGCCAGAAACAGCCAGAATTACACCAGTGCTCATCTCATTAAAATTATTCCAAAGGGGCACTGGGTCTGAATACTTGGTCTCTACTGGGGAAAGCATTTTACCTCTCTGATAACAGTGGTATTTATGGATTCCAGACTAATGGAAAGAAATACATCCTCAGAAAAATTGAGAATAATGTTAATAATATCAACAAGACTCAATTTTATATCAGTAAGCTCTTTGATTTGTTGTTCTGTCTAGTCACTGTTGTGAAGGATTAGAAGGAAAGGACAGTGAAAGACAAAAAAAATTTAAATGCACTTTTTGGAAAAAGAACCTGTAAATACCTCAGGATACTCTCTCCATCCAAAGTGGTCCCTACAGAAGAACTTCCAGACTGTGTGATAAATAGAGTTTACATTGCTAGAGGGTGGTGTGGACAGCCTTCGTAGTTGGTCAAATTCAGTTGTTTCATACACATTCATGGCATTCAAATCTGCCCAAAATTCTTGTCCTCTAAAAAGAACCCCCCAAAAAGAACTGTTAATACATTTGCAAAATAGAAGTATCTAAACATCTCAACAGACATTAAAAATATGTAGTATAGCGTGCTGTAGAATTTTCAAGACTTATTTGGAATAAAAGGACATTACAGGTTGTTTCCCCATTTCCTACATGCCTTTTCTTAACAAGACCAAAGGGTTCCAGGCCACGGAGTCATGGTAGGACGGACTGACGCTATCCCACAGTATCACAGACTTAAACCAATCAACATAATCCAACCCTCCCCCAAACCCTGGTGTTTCAGTCAATCAGGGAGTCAGTTTTAAGATGAAGCTGACATAGGAAGCAGAGAAACAAAAGAAACTTCTCTTGAAGCTTGCCCTTTTTTTCAGAGGTATCAGTTTACCTAAGTCAATACAGAATACACAATATTGCCTGATGAAAGGGGGGAAAAAAAGAAAAAAAAAAAAAAAAACACCCAGATGAGACCAGTATTGCTATTTTACCCAATATCAATACTATCTTTTATCCCAGGGGCTGGAGGGGGAGAAGTTGGCAAGACATGGAGAGAAAAATAGTTTGGATTATTATGAAGCTCAGCTATGAGAATATTTTTGTCATTTTGTTATCTGGCCTGCTGCTGCTGAATCAGCACTTCATAAATATCTCAATACTACTGGGGGAAAAATCCCACTATATGAATTAGTATCTTTTAAGAAATTATAATGGGTGGTCCAATTAAAACCTTTGTCTTTCTTTTTTAATGGATCTTCATCTAGTGTTTGAAACATCTGAACCATTATTTTAAGTAACTAGAAAAATGTACATTGTACTGTTCTTTTTGTGTATGTTTCAAAATGTCCCTAAGAACATATGAAAAATAAAATACATGGGCACCTGGGTGGCTCAGTTGGTTAAGCGACTGCCTTCAGCTCAGGTCAGGATCCTGGAGTCCCAGGATCGAGTCCCACATCAGGCTCCCTGCTCGGCAGGGAGTTTGCTTCTCCCTCTGACCCTCCCCCCTCTCATGCTCTCTCTCGCTCTCAAATAAATAAATAAATAAATAATCTTTAAAAAAAAAGAAAGAAAAAGAAAATACATCATGAAGTAACATCATAGGTATCAGCAGAGTGACTAAGTTTCCAAACACATTCCTTCATCTTTCTACCCTTTCCACAATGAATTTCTAAATGGATGTCTATAATACACAGGATACTCCAGATCTAGTGGCACTCACAATGACTGGTTCACGTGAAATCCAGGTGTCTGAACAAATTTTCCCAATAATTAACTTATTTCCTTGCTGTAAATTAGAATTTTGAAAAGGGTATTAATTTTGACCTATGGGTTTTGTTGGTTAGTACAACACTTTCCAAATTCTGCTCTTGGAACACTTGTTTCAAGGACTGTTAATAGGTATTCTGTGTAAAAAGCATTCTGTGGTCAAATGTTTTAAAAAAACTTGGTTACACAAAGTTAAACAATTTACTTACTACGCCACTCCTCAGTCCCTTTAATATTCTAAGGTAAATATTGAAGTACCATGATGAGGGCTATAAAATATCCTTCCAAAATTGTGACAATGCTCTCTTCCTTTTTTTCCATGAATACCTATTAACATCTCTCAATAAACACCCTTGGCAAATGTCAGGGAATGAAAATCTATTTCCCACCCTCTATCCTAATGTTCGTAATTTCTTTTTGTTTTTTTTAAAGATTTTATTTATTTATCTGACAGAGAAAGACACAGCGAGAGAGGGAACACAAACGGGGAGTGGGACAGGGAGAAGCAGACTCCCTGCCGAGCAGGGAGCCCGATGCGGGACTCGATCCCGGGACTCCAGGATCATGACCTGAGCCGAAGGCAGTCGCCCAACCAACCGAGCCACCCAGGCGCCCAATGTTCGTAATTTCTGAAACAGATTCTATTTGAAAAAAAAAAACCAAAAAACAAAACTCAAGTCATATATCCAACTAATGGTGCCATGAAGCACGTAACTTATAAAAAGCAGGATGTTCCTTTAAAAATTCCTAAGGAGCTCCCCCAAACCCTAATTTCTGGCTCAGAAAGAGACTGACAAAAAAAAAGAAAAAAGAAAAAGAGTACTGACTAGTAGGACATGATCTTTAAAGGAACATATACTTTTAATTAAGTGTGAAATGGAAATAAGACAATAAAATGTAGTTTCAAGTCACATTTGGACACTTGTTTAAAATTTTTATGTTAAATAAGGATATTTAATTCAAAAGGAAAAAAGTGTTTCTGGAAAATTCTTTTAAAAAAGAAGAAAAAAACGCTGAAAACTACAACTCCTATACCTAAACTTCACATCAAGTTGCTTCAACAATTTTCACTTAATTTTAGGAAAATCTGATATTGAGCCGAGAGATACTAACCTGTTTCTCCCTCTTAACATAATTTCCAGTTCTACATAGATTTTCTTGCTTTAAGTTCATTTTCCAGTAACTGTTCCCAATTACGAGTTAAATCCTCAGTATTTTCTTTAAGGAATTCTTAGAACAGCAGTTATTATGTTAATATGCATTATAAACAACCAATGCTTTTTGCTGTTAAAGTACCAGATTTTATTCTGGACATCACTCTAGCAATTTCTGTTTAAGCCTGTATTATTAAGACTTCATAGATAATGATTTGCATGAGAAAGACATCTAAAACTGCAGCTTTTGCCACATCCTCTGTGCATTTCAGTCCATTGGGCATTATGAAATTTCTATGACAAATCCTAATTTACTACAATCAACTGTTCTTTGGATTGATGTATCAAAGTACTGTTTTAGCTCTATTTGATTTTCAATATGCTTTTCTAGACTTTGCAGAGACAAAACAACAAATTTGAAAAACATTAAATTATCTTTTTATAAGATTAATTTTACCACCTGCTCTCCCTTAAACAGGGAATGCTTAAAAAATCCAAAGCCAAGAGTTTCTTTTCTCCTCCATCTGCATCAGTAAAAAATGCATGCGATACAGATGCCAAATGTTCAACATATCCACTCTTCTTTATCAAACCATTGTTTCCTATTATGAGAAGGCAGTTATAAGTCATGTATGTGTGGTAATGGTGATGGTGGGCTGTATTAGGCAATACACAAAGAATTAAACAGATGTAGTTCCTGGCTTCCAGGGGCTTCAAGAGAGAAATAACTAACAAAACATAAAACCAGAGGCCATACAACTGCCTATCTAAACTCATCAGTGGCAAGTACATCCTGGGAATGAGAGGATAAAGAGTAGGCAAGCAGCATTATGGGACAGGAGGTGGTTATAGGTATCCAGGAATGGATACAGGTCAGGAAAAGTTAAGAGGCTTTACTGTATCAATCCAAGATAACTTTCTCTAAGAGAAAGAATTTTATGAACAGTTTAAATAATAGGAAATAATGCCAGTAAAGAAAGAAAAATAATACCAGGGTCGTGTAGAAGAACAAGAAAAAAAATAATTCTTCAAGAGTTTCACTTCTTGGAAGAAGGGCAGGGACAGGGAGGGACAGGAGCAGTGCAAATAGCTGGAAAAGGAAATCTTTTAAATAGGGGTACAAAACAGATAAGGAAATGTGAACCAGGGTAAAATAGTCAACATGAGAGATGTCAGGCCATGAACTGAGGAAGTAAGCCCAGGGTCTCAGAGCTTCAAATTTAAGAGTATGAATTTAGAGTATTGAGCAGATGGTGATAAAGGGTTGAAGCAATAAATACAGGATGTGTGAAGACTGAGCAAGACAGACAATGCTAGAGATTGAGGTAGAGGGAGCCGCTATAAAAGCAGGGTGCAATAATCCTGGTAGATGAGAACCCAATCTGGCCTAAGGACGTACCCACAAGGGATGGCCAGAAAAGAAAGAGTATGGGAGATAGCCACTGTACAGGATTTAGATTTGACTAAATATATCATGTGGCTAAATCAATCAGTACTGACTTACTCAAGATATAACCCTATCATGATGAATCAGCGAAAAAAATCTTGTAAACAGATTGATGATTTTTGCTACAAAAGAATGAACTAAAATTGCTAAAATATGAACAATTCTGTTTCCACATGTTTCACCAACAAACAGACCACCACACATACCAATATAAGAATCCAGATACAAAACGAATTTAAAATTCTGAAAAGAACACCCATTCTCATAATTTAGATGCTTTATAACAATGATTCTCCTCCTACTCAACAAATATCTTGACATACCAAGTAAGACATTTCCCAATATTTATTATCTATGCATAGAGCACCAACACCCACATTAAGTCAGAAAGAATGCCCCACAACCATCATTTCTTCTATGTATATTTCAAATACAAAAGAAAGTAAACAAGGCCCATGATATAAATAATAAACAGAGCTACAGTGAAAACCAAAACTATTTAAAAAAAAGTTGGGGTGCCTGGGTGGCTCAGTTGTTAAGCGTCTGCCTTCAGCTCAGGTCATGATCCCAGGATCCTCGGATAGAGCCCTGTATCGGGCTCCCTGCTCAGTGGGAAACCTGCTTCTCCCTCTCCCACTGCCCCTGCTTGTGTTCCCTCTCTCGCTGTGTCTCTGTCAAATAAAAAAAAAAAAAAAAAAAAATGTTGAATGAAACAGAAATTAGTAAGAACATGATATCTCTGTTAGATAAATAGTTCTTGGAATTATGCATTTGGGAGCTCAGTAAAGAATGTAACCATTTTAGACAATTTCTCTGTATTTATAAGTTGTTTGAAACCAAGAAAGAAATGTGAAAAACAAAAAAATCTTAGGTAGACACATTGATTAAGCACTGGGCTATGTGCTGGGGATAAGATGAAAAGGGCCAGAGTCAGTAAGGAGAGAAAGAGATACAAGCAAACCCAGTGGTATGGTGTGAAATGTGGCACAAAGGTGCTCTGGGAACAATTCAGAGGCAGAGGGCCTACCTCTGCTGGAAAAGGGGTCAGGAAAGGTATTCATTGGAGGTATCCTAGAGTAGATGAATGAGAGCCAAGTCTGGCTGGCCACCAAGCAGACAATGGGAGGCAGGACATCACATGCAGAGTGACTGACATGTGAAGAAGCCAACCAAACAAGGCGCGAGAGATCCAAGAGCATGCAGTACATACAGTTCATGTGGGAGGTCAGGGTATATGTGTGTGTGAGGGGGAATGATAAGAGATAAGACTGGACTGGATAGGTTGGGCTGGGGCCAGATAATGAAAAGCTTTGTATGCTGGGTTAAGAGGTCAGGACTTGATTCTGTGGGCAGTAAGAATCACTGGTGTATTTTCAACAAAGTTCAGACTTGCCTTTTAAAAAACTACTCCAGTAGTGGTGGTATGGAGGACTGATTTCTTTATCTTTAGTGGGGGGGGGGGGAATGGGGGGGGAAGGGTGGAGACAGGCACTTATTTGCTAAATATTTATTAGCATGTTTATTATTAATAATCATTCTTATGCTTAGCCATCTGTAACTATTAGAACTGCACGAGACAAAAGATGATAGAGACCTAAGGAGGCAACAGTAGGGAGGCTTTGAAAGGTATTTAAGAGTCAAAATCTAACTGCATAAGATAGGATTACATGTGAGGCTGAAGGGAATGTAGAGTCTAGGATGTGTCTCATGTTTCTGATCTGGATGACTGGATAAGGTGCCATTACATGAGACAGGAATTGTAGGAGGTGGAACACGTTTAAGTGGGAAGATGATGCAACTAAAATACAGAACTCAGACTTTAGCAACAATTAAATATAAATTTTATGGACCCTACTCTGAACAGTTTTAACCAGAGGGGCTAGATTTCAGAAATCTGTCTTCCATCCTCTAAGAGATAAACCTGTGATCTCAAAATAATTAATACCTGCCCTAATCAGCCGACTAACTAGACACAATTAATAGGTCCTCTTATTACTGTGATGTAGAGTGAAAATTTCTCCCAAAACTGAGGGTCATAACAATAGAATGATAAAGATCAAATGAAGTATAGAGACTATTTAAGCTCTTCTGCTATGGACTTGAGACAGGCATGACAGATGGGACATGTTTGCTGCTGCTAAAGAAATTTCACAGGCACACAAAATATAGCTGGCTTTTGATACCTGGCTTTGATGTTTCCAGAACTCATTTAGCAATGCTGTAATATCTAGCAGCTTATATATCCCTTCAAATATGTTACAAGGTGATGAGAATCAAAGCCATGGCATATACAATACCAACGTATTTTGTGAGAGCAGTGTAGTTATTAAACTTCAGAGGACTACGTATTCTAACTTTATGGTTCAGAAGCATAGTAAACTGTCATTTATTCTGTTACTAATTAAGATTTTTGCTAATACTGACTCAAACAGCACAGAGTTATTGGGGCAATAAAAATTTTTCTATAAATGCTTACATACAAGGCAACATCATTCAATATTTAGCAGAGGTTAAAATTCTATATTTAACTTCTACACTATGACATGGGTCTTAGTACCAACTGGATTTTCCCCCTTTGTATCCAGAGGTAGCTATAGACACAGACATGCCTACAAATCAAAATTAGAAGCTTACATTATTACGCATATGGCTCTCAGTAGTTATGGGTGGGCTAAGAATCAAATGTTGACAATTAAATCTGTCCACCTCTAAGGAGACTGACTAAATCAAGACAGGATTGGTGAGGCTTAGCTCACTCTGTAAAACAATTAACATCAAACTTGGATCACGGATTTAGCTTATGGTTCTAAATACTCAAATGATTTTGGGTAGGTAAAAATATTCTTCAGTTTAAGATACAATGAGTTTCTAGGAATCAATTCTTAAAATGGTGATCATTTTAAGGCAAAATTCTGACTGCATGCGCTGCTCTCTGGTGCCTCCTGAGACATCTTGGAAACAGGTGAATGAGAAGGCAGAAAGTGAGTGGATGCTGTCTAGAATCACATTGATCTGTGTTGTGTGTTAAACACCATGTCTGATTTACAAATTGTGCGAATCTAACTGTGGTCTTAAAGTCACTATAGAAATGAACACTGTGAAATAAAAAATGACAGGATAAACAAGAGGAGAAAAAAGGCAAATTTTTTTGAAAGAATGAAAGAATACCATTTCATTCTTTAAGCTTTTGTAATTTTATATTCTCCAAAAGCATGTAGGGAACTAAACAAATACTAACATAGTTTATTCTCAAAAACCTTGTACTAAGACACATTTGAGTACACCTAAGTGCTTCCTAAACCCTAAAAAATACCATACACTGAAGTACCCTCTGTCCCACTAAAAGGAAATTATAATATCCACTTGAGGAAAAGAACCTGCTAAATTTTGTTATGTTGGGCTTTTTGTTTATTACAAAACTATCAGATCAAAGGAAAAAACACAAAAGAATTACTTACTAGAAAGATGTGGATAAGCCTAAAATCTTTAATAAATAAAAATTACACCTATGAAATCAGAAGATCTCACTGCTATCTATTTACAGAGGCATGGGATTAAATTTTGCACTCTGAAGACATCAGAAATGTCATACAGCCTTAACTTTGAGCCAAGTTCAGTCACATGTCCTGAGGCTCCTAGAAGGCAACTTAAGTGAGACATACCTCTCAATCATGGCCTGAAGAGGAAGTGAAACTTAATTTCTACAAGAACAGCTGGGATAGAAAGCACACAATAGATTTTTTAAAAATGTGTGTTATACCTTATACTGCCTTAAATTATGCAGTTACTGCTTTTTATGAAGATGAGTAAATATCCTGTTTGTAAAATGAAGTATTTTTAAAACCGTGAAGTTTTCATCTTACCTCAAAATAGACAGTAAAAATTGTTTGCCATGTACTCAGGGCACCATACTGATTAATTCAATTTTGTGAATATAGAATTTGACAGCATTGGAAGAGGGCTAAAATATATTTGTTTATACAATTTTTCTACTTGATTATAAAATCAATTTTATGTAAATGCTAAAATTACTTTAAAATAATTGCTTTCAGGTGCCTGGGTAGCTCAGATAGATGGTTAAGCTTCTGCCTTCGGCTCAGGTCATGATCCCAGGGTCCTGGGATCGAGTCCCGCATCGGGCTCCCTGCTCAGCGGGGAGCCTGCTTCTCCCTCTGCCTCTCTCTGTGTCTCTTATGAATAAATAAATAAAATCTTTAAAAAAAAAAATAATTGCTTTCAAATAACCTCAAATACCTCAGAACTCATTTACACATAAATGAAATACTAATTATAATTATCACAAAATACATCCTCTAATAACCACCAGTAAAAAAATACAATTAGCTTAATTTATAGATCATCTTTTAAAATTACAAACGCCTTAAAAAAGGGTTTTATTCAGAATTTTCTCAACTTAGCCTTGTCTTTTTTCCCCACTTAGTACAGATAAACTGACAAATGAGCAAATTAAAAATAAACAGTTTGATGGCTTATTGTGAGAACACAGAGATGACTAAGAAGCTCTCAAGACTAGAGATTTGAGGGGCGCCTGGGTGGCTCAGATGGTTAAGCGTCTGCCTTCGGCTCAGGTCATGATCCCAGGGTCTTGGGATCGAGCCCCGCATCAAGCTACCTGCTTGGCGGGGAGCCTGCTTCTCCCTCTCCCTCTACTGTTCCCCCTGCTTGTGCTCTCTCACTCTCTGTATCAAATAAATAAAATCTTAAAAAAAAAAAAAAAAAGACTAGAGATTTGAATGTGTGCAAACTAACCATACAGAGAATTCATCATTTCCTGAGTTTTTTAAAGCAAATTTCTCAAAGAAAAAAAAGACTTCCTACAGAAAACATATTAGGAGATACTTTATTACCTACATTTCATAAACTATGACCACAAAACCTTTCAATAGGGCTTTAAATCAGTAACTTTTTCTAAGGGAGAGGATTCTATGAAACCAAGTTTCTCTGACAGATTCAATTTTATCAATAGTTAAAATAGCCTAAATTATTTTTTGGTAACTAATTGTAGAACACTTTATACAATGCTTCTGATGTGTGGCAGCATTTGGACAATTGAAACGTCAGAAAGTAAGCAAAGTGCCTTCTGTTTCATATATTCTACCCCCATTCAAGGCTGTCTTTCTTTTATTACCTCAGAAGGCAAATCTACTATTTCTCCTGTGCTTATTTTTATTCTCTCAATGCCTGGAAATGAAAGAGCAAAGCCAGGTGACAGTCAGAAACCAAAGACCAACCACAGCAGGAAATTATTTAGAGTATTTTGTGCCATTTGCCCTCTCTACGCCCTGATCAGCTGCAGGAGCTGTGAAGATCACAAGGTGCAGGCAAGATTCTGAAAGCATACACACTACCGCAAGCAAAATCACCCTTGGGCCTCTATCCCTGCCATTCTTCCCTGACTATTCAGTGCTGGTAAAAATTTCAAGTAAAGAAGGTCACCCAAACTCTATGGCTATATGTCACATGAGAAGGGATAGTTAAAAAAAAAACTCAATCCAAAAAGAAAAATAAAAATTTTTAATTTTAATTTATTGACACAGAGACAGAGAGAACAAGCAGGGGGAGCAGCAGAGGGCGAGGGAGGAGCATGCTCCCCGCTGAGCAGGGAGCCGGATGTGTGGCTTGATCCCAGGACCCTGAGATCATGACCTGAGCCTAAGGCACACTTAACCGACTGAGCCACCCAGGCACTCTCAAAAAGAAAAAAATTGTAACAAAGAGAAATTCCTATAAGTATGGCCTAAACATATTTTCCAGTCATATGAGAAGTGCTATGTTTCACATAAAGAGTATTCACAAATCCTTCCTTATGCTCAGAAGCAAGAGCCAAAATAAAGGACATCCATTTGCATAAAGAATACAAATTTCCTGAACTCCTTCTCAAATAACTTAGTCATGGGAGATTCTAATACACTCCTGACACATTTTGTGGCACACATACTTGCAAATCACTGGTTTCTGTAAAATGTAAAAGGGAATAGTCACTGACATTCTCACTAAGAGCTTACCCTTTCACTGTGATGACCAGGCAAAGGTTCTTTACTGGCCAAGTAGGTGTTACCAGTAAGTAAACAGCACATAGCAGAGAAAGATCAAGGAGACAGACACATTTTGTTGTGTGGACACAGCAAATAGGAATGCTTAGTTAACTCCCTTCTATGCTTGTCTTAGCAACAGAACAGGTTAGTTCAGCAAGGAAAATTGTAAGTTTCACAATTAGAAGTTTATTAATATCATCAACTTCTAAAATTTAAGTTATTGATCACAGAATTGTTATAGTTAGCACAAGACTGCAATACCTTAATTTTGCACAAATCAAATATAAACCTTATAAACTACCAAGTTGAATAAATGGAATTTATTATACATAAAATCCTTTTTTTCCCCACCGATTTCAAAATGTATTTCAGAACTTACCCCTTAAAATTTCAAATTTCCTTATTAACAAGGAATTAATCTGTATTAGAATTTCAAGGCTTTTAGTTCATGTGTCAGGGACTGGGCTGGATTAGGTTTAACACAGGGATTTTAAATAGAGGCAAGTCTGTGCAGTATAATTCCTGGTCCCTAGAAAGCACTATCATAAATAATCTATAAATATAAGAATAATACATTTGGTTTTGTTAAAGAAGTTCTTCATATCTAAAATGTAACTTGTTTGCTTCTAGAAATGGTGAACTTTAGAAGTATTTTATTCTTTTGTATAGTTTGTGCTTATGGTGTTGCAAAATACAGTTCAACCCAAGATCTTAAGCTAATACTTAAAAATTTCACACCCAGAATGAAACAGAACATAGCTCAACCCTCTGCACTCTGGTATCTTCCAAAAAGATACAAAATCACTCATATTCACTTCACTTCAGTTTAAGACTCCCAGTTTTATTTTAAAAGAGAAATTCTGCTGCTTTTATGAAGAGAATTTCTTGCAAAACTTACCGGTATCTAATTATCAGAACCAGGCTTATAAAGTTGTGCTAGAATAATCAAGAATCATCTTATAGTTCAAAACATGTTTTTTCCTTTGCAAAAATGATACACACAAATACTTAAGTTTTCCTTCCACAAAAAGACAAATGCAACTCTCAAACAGGACACTAATAGTTATTAAAGGTTGCTGATCTACATTAAGAGGACCTCAGGTCCTAACCAAAATTATTATAATCAGACAAAGGATGCAAAATCTGGTGGTCTCAAGTCAGAGGATAAGAAATAAAAGAGGTCAGAGGAAACTAGTCAATCTCAAATGGCTGGATTTTAGTAGCATTTCTTGAGTAGCCCAGGTTTGTATGAGCTACATACTGTTTCACCCTTTAGAAAGAGCCCCCACGCCCAATATAAAACTAAGGATCACCAACTAAGATCGGAGATGCACAGATAGAATTTATAAATTTACTTGCTTTATGGTAGAATGCAAATCCAGAATCCAGAAATTCTAGTGTAACAGTAGGAAATAGATTTACAGGAACATAGTAGAGTTAATCAGTCAAACTGCAGTTTTTGCATGTCCACATGTACAGAATGAAATCTCAAATGATGAATGGAGCATTCTTATTTTTTCCCATTTATTTACAATAAAACATAAAAGCTCTAGAGTCAACTCAAGAAAATGCATGCTGTATCATGCAATTATTTTTAGGGACTGCCAGATAACCTTATAAGCTATTTCCTTCAACTCTCTGACTTAAAAGTTATATATCTTTGGCTTTTGCAAGGTTCATTTTCATTACTGTAAATACTTCAGGAACAGACTGACCCTAACCTGAAGCCAGGTGACAGCTGCTTCAAAAAGTCTAATCTGCTTATTAACAAAAACCCAGAAAGGGAATAAATGGATGATTGCTATTGATTCCCATGATAGCTCTACAGAGACCCAGTAACTTCTCTGGATTAGTATAGAAAGAAGCCAATTAGTTTTATTTCATATGTAAATAGAGCATAAAGAGGTACAGAAAATAATTCATTGGATTGCTTTATCCTAAAGCAGAAGGCACACATTTTGAAAGTCACTTCAAACACAGTTCTTGCTTATGGAGCTCTCTCTTTCTCTTAGGCAGGAATTTTTAAAATAAATTCAAACTCATCCAGCTGTGTATATTCAAGAAATACCAAAAAGTCACAAGGCATAGTAAGTTTCAGCTGTTCTACTCTCTCCAGTGTTATCAATAACACATAATGAGTTAGTTCCTATATCATCACAGCTGTGCAGGCCAGAGCTAACTTGGCTAATTTAACTATTCCAGTATAGTTCAGTCAGGAGCTTGCTCTACTTTAGATAATCCACTCTGCAAGTCAAATAGAAAATAGCAGCATATGCCCTATATTATCATTAATAGCACTTCTCCCTGTCTTCTTTCATGGAGTTCTGTGAAGTCATCTAATGGTATTGTCCCTTAGAGTAAAAAAAAAAAAAAAAACAACAAAAACAACTTTCTAAGAGCAATTAACAATCAAAATCAGTCAAAAGTAAGACTGTAACACCACTCTAGGCTTAAACCATAAACTAATAAAACTCCCTCTCATATCAATAAGCTTTAATTCCAAAAGAGGAGAAAAAGAACACTGGCCTCTGAGAAAAATTAACCATGGAGTCTAGTCTTCTGCAACTTTCTTCACCCTCCTCCTCTTTCAGGAATTCAGGATTAGAAATAATCACTTAACTTGGGACTTATTTTCACCTACAGATTACCTACAAATAAAGTTTGCAGAGTGCCTTTCCTTCACGGGTGGTAGTAACTAGAAGACTATTCTGTATTCTGGCACACTTTAACATGAATATAATATGAAAAACAGTGGTGATCTCAGTTGCTAAAGAGAAATTTGCACATCCTTCACAATTTCAATTATCCAGGACAGTATTCTATACAGTTAGTAAAGCTCTTTCAAAACTGCTTAGTCCTGCCATTTAGTATCATTTTCTACTAAGGATGAGTGCTTAAATTGTCAGAGACCGTGTTTTCTTAATCGAAAACACAACATTCAATGTTGTTTTCTTAACTGTGTATTTGGAATTTGGAAATTCTCCTAAGCCCATCCCGTGTGCAAAAGAAGCCTTGGCATCTAAATATGGGGAGTTCATACATACAACTAGTTACCAGTTGATGTCAGCAATAAATATCTGGAGATATATAAGGGCAGAGTGAGAAAGCAAAGTGGGATTGTATCATACTTTGGGATAAAGACAAAATTGGAAAAGAATAATTAAAATAATTTCATTATAATGAACCAAATAAGCTTAACTATTGAAATCCTCTTTTTTAAAAAAAAAATGTTATTAGTACCTAGGGATCTTGACTAAAGACTTGGAAGGGACCTGTGACCTTATCTAGCTAAACTTCCTTTCCAATTTCCTTCTTGAGAATAAAATGAACACTGCACATCTAATTTGGATTAATTTAGATCTTAAATCCAATACATTTGCAAAACAAAGAATTTTATCTCTACAGTTTGAAACTATGAACTTTAGCCTCTACTAGAGACCCAGAACTATGAATCTCCCCAAGTTCCA
This sequence comes from Leptonychotes weddellii, assembly GCF_054177405.1. NCBI lineage: Eukaryota > Metazoa > Chordata > Mammalia > Carnivora > Phocidae > Leptonychotes > Leptonychotes weddellii. The sequence continues at coordinate 96,226,798 of NC_138369.1, read as the reverse complement.
TACAGTGAAGTAACAGGGATATGGTATATAATAATGATTTTCCAAGTCATATAAACTGCTGGAAACAAGTGGGATAAACAATTGCCATTCATTATTTCTGAATCCAAAGACTGCTGGGCCAGACTTGGGCATATACACAGCTGAACACACACTTCCTGGTTATGTGCAATCTGTACAGATAGACCAGCTTTACAGGCCTGACCACAGAGATTAATAGCTTTAGCCAAATAATGTGGTAACCATGTGAACCTGGGCTGCTCCAGCTTGTTTGTGAATCTCTCAGCAAGGCTCAACATGCCGTTATCTGCATCTTGTTGCCAGGAAACACAACATCGTTTTGGAATACAAGGAAAACCAGGTTGCAATGACCACAGGTCAGCTTCCCAAAAGCCTAATTTTTGACACTTAGCTATCTACAATCTTATTTCTTACTGGTGTCTATGGAGAACGTCACTTTACTAGTAATTAACTGTTAATATTTTGCTATTTTTATCAGAGCAGGACCACTTACTATCATTAACAATGTAGCAGCAGCATTAGTAATTACAATAATTCACTCATACTTTTCCTCTCAAGTGTCAAATGAATGTTAGTTTCATTAAAACAAATTTGGAAATCAAGCACTCACTCCAACTACTTTATAACTAATCCAACAACGTATACTTATGGGTTTATATCTAGGTCTAATTTTTTAGCCAAATAATTTTACCAAAGAATATAATACCCAATATGCCCCTGACCTAAGAGTTCTTGGATTTTTTGAGATCAAAATACCTGTCTTGCCTTGCTCATGGTAACAGAATGTAATGTGTTGGACAATAATCCTGCTAGTTTCTTCCTGACCAATTCAAACAGATAGAAACTTAATGTACCAAGATGCTGAAGTACTCAGCAGACTGGAAATTTGCTTCATAAGAGTGAAGTGGGAGGCCACTATTCTGCAGTTTTGCAATCTGGAGATGGAAGGATTACAGTGGCTTTGAGAGTATATAAAATTAATTACCTTGACATACCAATTAGAATTGCTAGCTCATGGGCAATACAGATTTTGGACAATACCTTATTAAAAGATTTTTGAGATAAAATGGAAAACATTTTTCTTTCCTCCAATGCTTGCTTTAAAAAAAAAAAAAAAAGTACTTAGCTTTATTACAGGATCTAAGAATTTTGCTACCCAAGCAAGACAGAATCTTGAATACCTAATATTACCAAGATAATACATTAATGATTAGAAAGCTACATTCTTTTTTTAAAAATATTTTATTTATTTGAGAGAGAGGGAGAGAGAGGGGGACAGAGAATCTGAAGCAGACTCTGCACTGAGCGCAGAGCCCAATGAGGGGCTCAATCCCACAACTGTGAGAGCATGACCTGAGCCAAAACCAAGAGTTGGATGCTTAACCGACTGAGCCATCCATGATTTAAGCTACATTCTTGCTATTATCTTACTTTTATCCCAAGGGGCTCCTATATAATAATGCCTTAAGTTTAGTCTTATAGTGTTTATCTTGTTCCATGCATCCCTTTTGAAACACAAGATGCAAAGTTCTAGTTTCATGATAATTAAGTTGCTAAAAAGACACACCAATCTGTGTACTATACAACTGAAATAATGCACTATTAAGAGAAAAACACTTACCTAATATTAGAAGGGAGCAAGTTTAAACAAAACAAAAACCTGGTTTCTACGATGTCAACAATGCCCTGGCACTACGTTGAACACAGGTTAACATCAAGACTAACAAAATTAGACAACTTAGAAATGGTTTACTGACACCATTTGATTGCTGACTCTCCAGACACTTGGATTAGTGTAACCCAAGTTATCTGTGAACAATGAACAAAGATGACTCTTAAAGTGTTTCTTTTGGGGGCATCTGGATGGCACAGTTGGTTAAGTGCTCTACTCTTGGTTTAGGCTCAGGTTGTGATCTTGGGGTCATGAGATCCAACGCCCCACCAGCTCAGCACGGAGTCTGCTTAAAACCCTGTCTCCCTCTGTCCCTCCCAGACTCCCCACACCTGTGCATGTGTGCGTGCTCGCTCTAAAATAGATAAATCTAAAAGGAAAAAAAAAGGGTTTCTCTTGGACTTGTGGGTTAGGATACTCAGCAAATTTTTCCTTCCTAAGGGTCATACCTTTCCATACTACATCAGGCCATTCATCATCTGTGAAGCTGTCAGGTTGCCCTCACTGTCTCCCAAGTCAGGTAGCATGGACAGATGTATTCTTCTCCCCTCATATAATTTTAATCCTTTCTCTTGGTCATAGACAAATAGCTATTAATATCACGTATTTTAACTCCTATACTATAGGAGAAACAACCAGAAACATAAAGATTAATGCTTACTATACCACCATTATTACACTAGCGACTTCACAAGTGGCAACTATCATTTTCCTCTTCATTTTTATGTTAATTAAATAGGAATTCAGATGTGGAAGTTTCAATTCCCTATGACTGACTATTGCTTGGGCATACACACTTAAAAGAACTGAATTATTTATGTACATGCCTTGCATACAAAAACTTGAGGATAATTTTTTTATGTAAATGATAAACATATCTATTAACATAAATTTTCCCTCCAACTTATTATTCAGGTCTAAGAAAACAGCCTGAATTGTAGAACAATCTTATCTGTAAGATAAATAGAATAATAAATTTAATGGTAAAAAGCTTTAAGGAAACCAAAAGATATTTAACATGTTTGGGCATGATTCAGAAGTTTGGGAAGTACACAGAAAAACCGTACCATTCAAAATGGAAAGAGGGCCACAAAAATCTCCAAACAATACCATTTCCCTTTAAAAAACAGCAGCTACTCAATATGCAAAACTTCAAAATAGATAAATTTGGTATTCATTATTTATGCTATTATAAGATTAACCTTGGATTTTCTTTCAAAAGCAAGATCTCTTCTGTGATTAAAACAGTATCTGATTCACAGCATTCAATGTATATGCAACTTCTCAGGCACACACACAGTGCACAGAGTGACATCTGAATTGTTCAAATCATAAAACCTTCATTGTCTGGTTAGGTAAACAGTCTGCATTCAACCAACATGAAAAATCAGGATAGCATACAGCCAAAAGAATAAAACCTGTTAGGTTACTACTGAAAGAAACCACCCTACTAAGCATTTAGCCTCTTGACCTTCTCTACAGGATTTAACAACAGCTTTAAAGTAGTTATAAATACATACCCATACTTCATTCTCATTCTATCATTCTCTGGATTACAGTAAAATCTTTCCAAGTGCTCCTGGGAATCAGTGGATACACTCTGCCACTTCTGAGTAGTTGTCCTCTTGATCTGCCAATGATATGGCAAGACCGTGTGGTGCTTCAAACAATCCCTGCCATAAATACAAGTGCCTTGCAAAAAGTCCATGCAAATTTCAATTCCGTTCTCTTGGTGAGTATGGTACTGTAGCTGGTTCACCAGCTCAAACACAAGGTCAAGGGAAGCCTCTTCACTTTTGTCCTGAAAGAGCTCAGTACTCAACTTATCACTGGTGTCCAAAATGTACTGAATTGTAAAACTGTTGTCTTGGAAAACCCCTGGAATGTAATCCATGACTTTGTCTATGCAGTCAGGACTAGCAGGAACATCACTTGAAACTGAATGCAAAAGGTCAGTCTGGAAGTGCCCTGCTGTAGAATCTGCCACTGTCCCACTGAGAGTTTCGGGTGGAAAGCTGTGATCCTGGATTGGAACCACTTGTTCTGGAGCATCAGTGGAAGGATGGGCTTCTGGTATTTGGCCCCCAACACCTGTCCCATCAGGAATCAGGACAGACATACTATTTTCTGCTGGTGGACATGACGGACTGATTTCCAGGGGTTTTTTCACTATAGGTTCATGTAAGCTGCTCTCATCTGCACTCTGGTTTCTAGATCTGAAAACACCATCAAGTGAGCCAGATTCTAGCAAAGTATTTAAAATTGGCCTCAAAGACCTCAGGGTTCCGGTTCCCAATCTCTTCTGCTCCTTTTTCTTAAAACAAGTCTTCAATGGAGTGATCTTCTCAGACAGTCTCATTTGGCATGAAAAATCATCAGGAGGAGAGGGAGGCTGCACTACACAGTCTGGCTCAGGTTCGGTGGTTTCCATTTCCATGGTGTGGATTAGCTCCAATTGCTCCTCAGAGTCTAAAAATCCTACCAGGAAAGGAAAGAAGATGATCACTTACAAGCTGACAACAACTGGTTCCCATTCCTTCATCAAAATGTTTTGTTTTAGTCTAAGTCCCTGAAGTCACTCCTCTTATACCATATTTCATCTTTATGGGTCAATTTTAAATTTTATTGAGAAATTAAGGCTCCAAAGCAGCCAAGGCTATTCAAAAGCCCACAGCAGGTAAAGGTAAAGAGACAGTACCTTCCAGTAGGCTCTTGATATTTATTTGTGGACAATATACAATTGGTAATTCTGCTGGGGTATGAATTTTTACTGTAAGTCTAGGGTGTGTTGGGGGGTGAGGGGTAGAAATAAGTGTGGCTAATAGATGACAACACGGAAACCACATCTCTGCTTTGTGTTCTCTTCAGAGTTGTTTATCACCTATCCCACGAGGTGATAAAACCTGTTTGTTAAAAAAAAAAAAAAGTTCACCAAATGAAGGATAAAATTCCAAGTTAAATAGTGAGTGAATTTAAAGTATAAAGATATATTCAAGAAACAGGTGCTCTCAATTGAAATGTTATATGAGAGAAAGCCAGGAGCATGTTGAAGCATTTCTAAATTCTAATATATTCCCTGAGGATGTTAAGGGTCTACTTTTACAATCCCCAAAACATTACTACTATTGGAGGAAGTATACCAGTTGCTTGTTTAGCAACAGAAGCTACCTAACAGCAGCAAACACTATACGCTGTCTTAGAAACCAAACACAACTTCATAATTCAGAAAGGGCCTCGTTATCCTTGTCTTCAGAAAAGTTACATATATGATTTTATCTATTAAAACAAATGAAAGCATATTATAGAGAAATACAAGAATATAAAACACACACTAAATGTCAGATTCCTAATGAACTACTGAGACCAAAAAAAAAGTGCTCTCTTCAAAGAATCAGACCCCTTGAAAAAAACTAAAACTTAAAGTAAAAAGCAAAGGAAACTTTGTAAAATGACAAATGGTGTCTCCTCCACAAGCTAACATTCATTAACCAATTCTGAAAATATTTACTAAGCATTGTACGAGGTGGAAGAGCTGGTAAAGAGCAGTTAATCTTCTCTCTTGGCCAACTGACTAAAAGAAAAAGAGATCATTGATGCAAGGGCCCATGACTTCATCAAATACTCCTCCCAGGTGATCAGTACCATGCCTAGCACAATGCACACGGTGGGTGCTCTATACTATTTTTTAACTGAATCACTGAAGAAAAAGCACCTGTTACATGACTAGTTCTGTTAGCCTTTACAGGTCAACAACAAAACGATAAAACTGATTCCCCAGAAAAATGAATATTAAAGATCTCATTGGAGAGATTCATGAATCTACATATAAAAAGTTCATAATGATCAAACTCAGAAATAAACAAAACAGTACAGCTAACCCTTGAACAAGGCCAGAGTGGGGATGGTTCAGGGAACCCACCCCTGGAAAAATCCGTTTGTAACTTTTTGACTCTTGCAAAACTTAATTACTAATAGCCTACTGTTGACCAGAATTAACAGTTGATTAACACATGTTTCGTGTTATATGTATTATACACTGTATTCTTACAACAAAGCTAAAGAAAAGAAAACGTTACTGAGACAATATGTTTATAGTACTGTACAAAATCCGCATATAGGCGACGCTGCAAAGTTCAAACCCCTTTTTTTCAATGCTCAACTGTATATAACCAGGTGTTAGTGCACACGGTAAGTACAAAAGAAAAAGGCAGAAAAAGAGTTCAGTGTGAGCTGGCATTGTTAGGGAAAGCTTCACAAGGAGGGACTTGACATAAGACATAAATCAACTGGAAAGCAGCCAAGCCAGGCGTTATTATTCATCATTCGGTGCTCTTGCCTCAAGGCACAATTGGCACAGATTGTGGTATTCCCTCTCCACCACACTAAACCCGCTTGTGCCTTCCGTCGCGCGCGCGCGCGTGTGCGCGCGTACACACACACACACGCACACGCCACTCCTATCACATCCAATCAAGGGAAAACAGACACTGAACCAATTTTATTTCTAGGGGTGTGTACACACACACACACACACACACACACTGTAACTTTTCCTGTTATTGCGCTCCGTCAGGCTCGGAAATAAAACTGAGGAAGAGGCAGAGAACTGAGGAGTGGCTGGAGTGGGGAAGTCACTAGAACCTAGTTCCTCAATTAGTTTGCATAACAGAAAAATAAAGATTGGACGGACACTTCCTCCGGTCCCCCGCTGCAGGCGACCTACCGCTCCACCCTTCGCCTCGTGATATCCCCCGTCCTCCGGCACTCCCGGTCCCTGGCACCGGGCACAGAAACCACCGTTGCAAACTCAGGACTCTCGCCCACCAGCCGCGGCGCGACTCCCGGACGCCCAGCCCGGGTCCGAGAGACGCCTCCTGCCGGCCGCGGCGGTTTTCGCAGCTCCGCCCCCCAGGCCGCGCCAACTCCGCGCAGCGCAGCCGAGGCGCCGCCCGGCTCGGCCAATTCCCGGCGTTCCGAAGCATCCCACCTCCTCCTTCCCCCTCGGAAGGCACCAGAGCGCCCCCGAACCCTCGCTGCAGCCTCGTCCCAACAAGCGACCCCCGCCCACGCTTCCCTCCATCCCAGAAACCCCTCACGGCGCCTTCCACAGTTAATTTCTTCCTCGTCTCCTCAACCGACCTTTCTGAGAGGATCGTCCTGCGAGTCTCGGAGGCTCACAGAAATAAGCCGAGAAGCGCAGGGGGAAACGCGATCCGCGCCTCTCGGGGTGCGGCGAGGAAGGCGAAGTCTTCTGCGCCTTCAAAGTTGGTCTGAAAACAGCCTGCAAACTTCTGGGCTGCAGCCAGAACGCGGGTCTGCCGGAAGGCTCCCCTCAGATGCCTGTGCCCGGCCCCTCAATCTACGAAGTGCTCCTCCGCCTCAGAGCGCTCGGGGTCCGCCCGGCGGGGGAGGCCGCAGAGACGCGCCCCCCGCGCCCACCCAGACCAAGTGGGATCGCGGAGACGCCGGCGACCCCAACTAAACCCTTCAGTGTCTTCCTCCAATTTATACACCTGCCCGAGGCCGTAAGTGATTAAGAAGTGTAAACCAATCCCATCCCGGTACTGACGGGATCCGAGTAAATTCGGTAGAAAAAAAAGCACAGTCTAAATATCAATCACCCTAGATCCCTGAGAGGCTGCGAGGCCGGCGCCCCCGTCCGCGCCCGCCATCCCAGCTAGGGTCTCTTGTCCGCCCCTCAGAGCCCACTCGGAGCCCTTTACCTGATCGCGCAGCCTGAGAGAACGGACCGCAGGAGCCGAGTCGCCGCACCGCCGGCTCGCTGGCAGCGTCCGCGCGGGAGGATTGGCGCGGAGAGCGGGCTTGGGCGTCTAAGGGTCGCAGGCCGGAGACGCGACAAGCAGCGCACGGGCCATTCCGCCGTCGGAGTGCAGAAAGCCGCGACCGCACTCCCGATCCAGCTCGCTCGCCTGTCACCCCGAGCTCTGCTTTAAAGTGGCTTCCGGTCGCCTCCTCTCGGCTGCCCCGTCGCGGAGGCGGAGCCTGGGCAGCGGGGGAGAGGGGTGGGGTGAGAGGGCCGGGCGCTCAGTGGGTGCCGGGAAGGAGGCCCGCCCCACGTGCGCGTGCGCGCTCGCTCTCAGGGAGGTGCGCGAAGTGTGCGAGCGGCGGCCGCGTGCTCCCGCGAGGGGGGCGTGTCCTTCCGCGCGCCGGCTGGGTACCGGCGGGTCCAGGTGTACGCGCGTTGGGGAGCGCGCGGCTGTGAGGAGGGGAAGTGTGTGACGCGTGGGGCAGGCTCTACCTGCCTGCAGACACATGGAGGGTCACTGTGTTCCGAGGACACCCAGGCACCCGAGAGAGGATGTGAAACGGAACGAGCCGTTTCTGTGCGGTTGGCTTTATTTGCCTCCTCGTAAGACGCCTCCTGCCCTTGACGCCGCGGAATGCCGAGAGGAGGCAAACGACTGCTACCGCCGCTGCGGCCAGACGGGGTCGCCCGCCCCATGCCTGACGGGTCGGCCCAGCAGCGCACCCGGGTCTGCAGCCTACCCGACGCGGTCACAGGTGCGCCTGTTTGACTGGAAACGTAGCCTAACAGAAGGGAAACCTGGCTTTGGCGCTTTGACAGTAAAAGCGCGAGTATGTCCTGGAAAGCTCTTAAGTACCGTAGTGACTAATTTATTCATTTAACAAATATTTGAGTGTCTGTTGTGTGCCAGGCATGCAGCTAGGTTTAGGCTACGGCCCCGATCAGCTCAGATGCCATGCCTGCCTTCATGGAACTTGCAGAGCACCTTGTACTCATCTTTAAAATATACACCGCACGTGAATTTGCTATAGTTTCTGGATTGTAAAATGTCTTGGATGGTAAGCCCTTCCTATACTGAATAGCCTTTCAGTGGTGGAGGAAGAACCACCTCGTTAAATTCATATAATCACTATATATCGGAGGAGAAAGACCCTTTTGCTCAAAGTTAATTATGGCTATATCCCCAACAGCTGGCAGAAAGGGAGAAGGGAACACAGCTTGCAAAGAGATGGTCTCTGCCCGTGGTCTGAAATCTAAACTGAATTCCACAATTCGGAGACTTTCTGGGTTGAAAAAGTCAACTATTACCTTACAAAACATGAAAGCCTGTAAAAATAGCTAAGCAGCAGTAATAATAGAGATAATGGTTTCAAGCTTTCTTAAACTCTTCTAAACCAGACTGGGTGACACACCAGCAAAAAATAGATTAAGGGTAGTACCTCCCCAGCAGGCTTATTTCAAGTTGCATCAAGTCATGGCCATTCAACTAAGATAGGAATGATATGGAAAGAATTCAGACACTAATAGGTAAAACAGAATTTTCAGGCTTAAAAACTGTATTAAGACAATATCTTGGTCTGTGCCTACTCCTACATGGAGTTACCTAGAAACAAGTATCTAAGTTTAAATCTACCATTTTACTGTTTGCTCTTTGTCTCATCTGTTCTATGGTCCTTACATTTCATCCCTTCTTTTTTTTTTTTAAGATTTTATTTATTTGACAGACAGCGAGAGAGGGAACACAAGCAGGGGAGCGGGAGAGGGAGAAGCAGGCTTCCTGCTGAGCAGGGAGCCGGATGCAGGGCTCAATCCTAGGACCCTGGGATCATGACCTGAGCCGAAGGCAGATGCTTAACGACTGAGCCACCCAAGTGCCCCTCATGCCTTCTTCTGGATTAAATATTTTTAATTCTATTCTCTTCCACCAATTAAAATACTACATTCTTTATTCTTTTAGTAGTGATTCAGTTATTTATTGCTGTGTACAAACCATCCCAAAACTTAGTGACTTAAAATATCAATTCTTATTTGCTCATGATTCTGGATTCTCTGGCTTAGGAATTCAGCCAGGGAATAGTACATGTGGCTCATCTCTGCTTAGTGATGCCTATGGCTTCAACTGGGGTGGCTCAAACGGCTGGGCCTGGCTCAACTAGGGCCATATGTCTTGGGCCTCTCTTCTGGCTATTGGCTGGGTTCCCTAGTTTTATTCTACAAGGCTTCTCCTCAGGACTCATTTGGGCTTCCTCACAGCATGATAATCTCAGGGTTCCAAGAGGGAGCAGTCCAAGAGGACAAGCCTCTATATGCAAGCCTTTGCTTGCATCATGCTTATTGTGTCTTTCACCAAAACAAGGCACATGACCAAGCTCAGCATCTATGTGGGAGGGGCCCACAAGAGACCATGAATACAAATATGAGAAGGTGTTGTTCATTGGGGGTCCCTTGGATTAAGGGCAGATCACCTTAGTCCAGGGATTAATAGTTAAAAGTTACGAGTTAAAAGTTACTTCCAGGGTGTAGCCTTTTGGAATTCCAATTTAAAGTCTTTCTTCCTCAGGCCCTGAACACAAATCTTTCACCTTCCATTCCCTAACCACTTCCCTTGAGGCAGTTGAAAACTCTAGCTAGTTCTCAGCCTTTCCACTATGACTTTCAGAATGTCAGTTGCCCCAAAGAGAAAAATGGCACCAGATTCTGGACTCACCACTCTTGGACCTAGGCTGCTCAGACTGTTAAAATTTTACTGCTCCAGAGAAGGTATTTTCTACAAGGTCCACCTCAAATATGACCCCTGGAAGAAATGGAATTGGAAGGTCCTCCTACTGAACAGAATCAGGAACTGACAGATTAACTGTCCAAAGGCATAGATTTCTTGCTATAGATATCCAATAGGATTGGAGATGTTCTATGGACCAGTCACTACTGTGTGTTTCCCATTTTCCCCTTTCCTGAATGGGACTTTTACCAACATCCTGTACCTTGTCTATCTACCATTACTTATTTTAGGAGTATTGAGACAAATAACTTTTCTTTAAAAGTTGGTTGCTAGAGCACGGTTGATTGGGAGTACTCCATATCATTGGAACTTCTGGATCCTGGACTATGAGCTCATTATAGTAACTGGATGTAAGACTTTGAGATTGTTTCTCTTGGGGAGGGAATAAATATTCCTTATATGAGAAGGGGGAGCAGATACTACTTACTGCCCCTTTCTTTTCAGAAAGAGCCTGATACTTTGGGGGCGGGGGGCGGGGTACCTAGCCAAAAAACTCATTTCCCAAGATCCCATACACTTATGAGTGGCCATGGCATATAGTTCTAGACATATGATGAGGATTTCTAGAAAAGCATTTCTTTTCCTTAACATATATAGACACACCTTTCATTTCTTCTTCTTCCTCCTAGAATACTACCATAGAATGGAGATGGAGCCTCATGATGAAAACAAAAGTGAACATGATGTGGGAAATATAAAGATGGGATCCATAAGCTAGGGATTCTGGAGCAGAAAGGTAGGAGTCTGTGTCATCACTTTCCTCCTTAATCTTGATAACTCTGCATTCAGTAAGTTCCTCTGGCTGTATATCTAGAGTGTTTCTAATGGTAGCAGTGTCAACATTCCCAATGTTATCTCTTCTATAATTCCATTTGTGCTTGATTCAAATTTCACTTTCAGTGTTATCACTTTTCTTTCTTGCACTTTCTTTTTTGGCCAATTTTCTCTTTCAAATATTATTTTATAAAGTGTCATGTGAGATCAGTCAGTTAAGCATCTGACTCTTGATTTCAGCTCAGGTCATGATCTTGCGGTCATGAGACCGAGCCCTGCATCGGGCTCTGCACTCAGTGCGGAGTCCGCTTGAGATTCTCTCCCTCACTCTCTGCACACACCGCCCCCCCCCCTGCCCCGCTTGCACTCTCTCTTTCTCTCTCTCTAAAATAAATAAATAAATCTCTTTAAAGAAGTGTCATGTGAATTTATCACTGGGAGAAAAGGAGGCAACACAATTGCATGTTTTGCTGTCTGTGCTTGAACTGACTAACAGATGTGCAGTGACCAATCATTGACAAATTTTGAAAGAAGTGTTGTGATTAGACACTGTCACTGATCATGATGGGCATCTGTTAATTATAAGGTGATTTGAAGACTGAAGCTCTGGCAGTGAAGTTGTACTTAATGCAATTATAGTTGGTATACTGTGGTAACAGAAGTTTGAATCATGCCATGTGTAACTGCCTGTGTATGTGTTTGTATACATAGATATGTGTGTGAGTCTCCATAAAGGATATAGAGGTGCTCATTATACTATTCTTGCAGATTTTCTGTAAATTTTATTTTCTTTTTTTTAAGATTATATTTATTCATTTGAGAGAGAGACAGACAGAAAGAGCATATAAGCAGGAGAAGAGGCAGAGGGAGAGGGAGAAGCAGACTCCCCACTGAGCCAGCTGGGAGCCCAACGTGGGGCTTGATCTCAGGACCTGGAAATCATGACCTGAGCCGAAGGCAGACACCCAGCCATCTGACCCAGGTGCCCCTTTTCTGTAAATTTTAAACTTACCATAATAAAAGTTGGAGGGAGGAAGGAAATAGGTCATGAGGAGACAAGACAATGCAATAAAAAACCTAGAGAAACAATAGACAATAAAAACAGACCAACAGGGTATGCAGTGAATAGAAAAGGCTGTGGAACCAAACTGCCTGGGTTTGAATCCCATTTTATCCATCAGCTGTATGATCTTGGGCAAGTTAGGTAATCTCTCTGAATCTGTTTCCTCTTAAAAAAAAATGGAGATAAAAATACTACCTATGTCATGGGACAATGTGATGATTAAATAATTTGCTTATATGAAATACTTAGGTCAATAGTGGTATATAGTTAATTACTTTATAGTATAAGCTGTAACAGGTTTGTTAAGATGGAGTAGACTTCAATATGTTTAGATATTGATAAGAATCCAAAAGAGGGAGGTTGAAATTGTAAGAAGGGATAATTAATGGTGTATAGTTCCAAAAAAGGTGGGAGGAGATAAGATCCAAAGGAACAGAGTTGTTCTTGTACTAAAGAGTATCTCTATTTTAACAGGAGGGGAAGAGAATAGGATGGGTACAGGTGTAGGTTGGGTAGTAAATTTGCTAGGGAGAAGGTGTTTTAAGATAATGACTTCTGTATTCTCCAGGATATAAAAGGTGAGTTATTTTCTGAGAGTGAGCACTAGGGTAGGGGATTAGAGGTTGAGAATTGTGGGGAACACATGAAGTGACCCTTCCTGAGACCAAGAGAGCCAGTTGGCCAAAGAAATATAATAGAACTGTTGGCAGTGTTGAGTTGAGGGCCCAGAGCTAGTGACCTGAAAATTATAGTCATATCAACTTGCCCTTTTGTGTTTCTCAGGTGTGGTGCACAGTTGCCTGGATGCAGGCATGGAGGCTATGAGCTGTTGAGTTCATCCAAGATTTAAGTTTTTCCAGACTGATGTTATGAAACGATAAAGAGACAAAGGAAATTATGGTATTGGCAAGAGAAGTACTGAAAGTATGGACTATGAAATCTAACTTGGCAGTGAGGGAAGTAGGAGAAGGCTAGTGATGAGAGAAAGTAAAGGGGACCATGAATCAGAGAAGGGTCCCCTTGAGGTCAAGTAATGGTGCTAGTGAGAATTGTTTGACAAGCAAACTGGCCATTTTCTAAATTAGGGAGCAGTGTTCTGTGTAAACAGGATGTTTATTTGGAGCTCTTTCTGTTTTAGTTTTGGCTAAGGCTCTAAAGACTGAAAAGAAAACAAAAGGTACTATAATGAGGCATTATATCACCTATGTGAGACCTGCAAAGAGATGGTCAAACTAGTCTTGTGACTCTTAATCCATCACCCACCTGGAGTGTGTGCAAGCATTGGAATTGAAAAATTGAAAGACAAGTGTTTTTTGGAGAATTTTTAGAGTACCTAGGCTTTTTCTTCCCCTCTCTCCTAGGTGAAGGGAGTGGTGTTCCTCTCTCAAATGACATGAGAAAGATACTTTAAGGAAACCATCTGAAGAGCTTCAAATGTGCCTCCTTGAGTCTCAAGAGTGTGAGGGCTGGTAAGAGAAGCTCTGACCAAATTAGGTATATGTGAGGGGAATGGGGTGGGGGACATGTAAGGCTGCATTGGGAACAGGCTATATATCCACCAGCAGCTAGGCAAGGGTGGGTGAGTATTTCTCCTGGCTCATGGAGGCCTATGGCAGGAACCAGTCTGGAGCTATCCCAGATTCCATGACTAGCTTGAGGGAGTGGGCACCAGATGGCCAGGGGCTGAGGAAGAAATTGTGGGAAGCCAGTAGGAGGTGAGAGACATTGCCTCCATCATGGGAGCTTACTGAAGTGTTCCAAGTAGGAAATATCTCCTCAAAACTCACAAAAATGGCCATCGAAGGAAAGAGTAAGCAATGGACTTCTACCATCCCAAAGGCTGCCATGGTGGATTGTGTCCATGACAACCAAGTGAAACTTTGACACTCTCCTCTTGATCCAATCCTGGAGGATACAGAGGCAGCTGAACTCCAGAGTAGGGTGGAGAGGGAAGAGAACCAAACATAGGTACTCCTTTCTCCCTCCACAGGCTTTCCAGCGAGCAGCAGTAACAAGATGAGGGAGGAGAGGAGCTTTAGCTTTGAATGTGGCTCAAATTCTGTTGAACATTTTAATGATCGCACTGAGACTATTCTTGTGACTGAGTGTTCAAGAAGAATTTTTATGACCTGAAAACCAGAAAAGTTAGTGTTCTGCTCTAATAACAAAGAAAACAAAACAAGAACTAGCTTAGAGAGGGAGTTGAAAGGGCAACTGGGAGCAAAAAAAAGAACTTACCTTGTAATTCCACCCTCAAGAATTGCGCTCATTCCCTATAATACTGATTACTCCAGATTAGTGAGATAATGCTGACAAGGTCCAGAATGTGGCTGTGGGAGTGGCAGGCTGTGATGGAGTGGAATAGAAGGTCATTGAGGGTGAATAGCTCAAGAAATGAGAGACCTGGTGTTGGATGAGTCACTTTGTGGATGGCAAATGTTGGGGTAGAAAGACTACAAGCCATGTGCCCAAGGCCAGTGGTTCTCAAACTTCAAAGTGTATTAGAATCACCTAGAGAGCCATTAAAAGATACAGACACAGGCTTGTTGAAGTAGGATAGGGCCTGGGCTTCTATATATTTTTACCAAGTTCCCAGGTGATCTGGAACATACAACAAAGTTTGAGAACCACTGCCCAATATTTAGTGGAGAGAAGTAATTGGTCAGTATATAACAGTATCTACCAGAAAAAAAGGAAGAGAGGGTAGTGTAACCAAATAACAGGGGCCCCTAGGATGCAATTTTTTGTTATAAAAGAGTAAGGAAGTAGTGGTCTGGAAACAGTAATGGGGACAAGTAGCCGCCTAACCCATTATCCATAACTACCACTTTTCCTTCCTCTCTCCGTCTTTCCTTCCCTCCGACTCTCTTGTGAAAAGTTATGAGTGTTAAGTGTTGACTTGTGTCTCCTCAAAAAAAGGTATGTTGCAGTCCTAATCTCTAGTACCTTAGAATGTAAACTTATTTGGAAATAGTGTCACAAAAATTTGGAAATAGATGTAATTAGTTAAGATAAAGTCATACTAGAGTAGGGTAGTTCCCTAATCCAATATAATTGGTGTCTTAAAAAAAAAAAAAAAAGATGGCCATGTGCAGACACAGAGAATGCCATGTAAGGATGAAAGCAGCGATTGGTGTTACACAGCTGTAAACCAAGGAATGCCAAATGTTTCTGGCCAACCACCAGGAGCTAGAAAGAGGCAAAGAAGGACTCCCTTACAAGTTTTAGAAGAAGCAAGGCCATGGTGACACCTTGATTTTGGGCTCTTGGCCTCCAGAACTGAGAGATAATACATTTATGTTGTTTTAAGCCACCTGTTTATGACACTCTGTTATGGCAGCCCTAGGAAACTAATATAACAAGATATTCCTTTTTTGGTATACTATAAATCATCTCTTACATTCTGCCCATGTTGTGTCCCTGTCCCCCTTCCATTGAACTTACAGTCTCAGGACACAGAGAAACCATATGTGAGTCAATGTATGTCACTAGAACAAGAATAAGTTCACTGTTTCTCCATATACTTAAGCTGAAACACAACACACTTTGTGTTCTTGTTGGAGTAGTGAGTCCACTCACTGGCTTCTGCAATTATTATTGACAAATGAATCAGTTCGTATAAGAGGGTAACTTATTTGAGGAGGTGTATGTTAAAGTTATTTTGAAAAAAGGAAAAGAAGCCTATAAAATATACCTGTGTGCTACTCTCACAAGAAAGCATTCCCATGAGGAATCTTAAAAGTCTTCATCAAAGTGCTGAAGAAACTTCTCGGCAATCATATGTAATGGGTTCCACTTCCAAAAGCCCTCCTTCTCCTCTGATTTTCATAGCTCTTCTCTTTTTCCCAATATTGAAAGAATGGTCCAGATATCACAATAACTGACCCCAGGAGGGACTAAGTTCCTGATTTATCTAGCAAAGGCTGCAGAAATCAGCAGAAGGAACGTGCCACTCACAGCAGGAACAAAGAGAGGCAGCATATCTCATTAAGCTTTCTGCAACTTCCCATAGTCCCTAACAGGGTACAGCTGCCCTCTGACATGTTGGTTCAAGACATACCTTGAGCCCAGAAATGCTACCTTTAGAAATTTACAGAAAAATCCTGAAAGGCCAAGTAAAGGACTAAGGTGGCTTGTAGATTCTAGAGAGAATTTAGAGTAATTACTAGCTGAGCTGAGTAGTCCAAGATGAATGTCTGGAAGAGGGATTATGTGCTAAATTTTTTCTGTCAGACCTTGAACATTGACAAGGTTCATTAAAAAGGCATCTGGGCCAGAGATTCTCGTCCCAGCTTTGTACATGGATGGTTCCAAAACTCTCTCTCAAGTCATAATCCTGCCTTCTGCAAGACATTTTCACTTGGATGCTCTGCAGCTACCTGAAGCTCACTATACCTAAAAATTTAGTTCGTCTCAGCCCCATCTGCCTCCCCCAAATCTGTCTCTCTTGAATTTCCTTTTTATATGCTCTCCTAAACTCCCCAAAATAGTTATTTGCTTGTACTGTCTCATACTCACTTGTTCCATTTCACCTGCTCTTCAGTCTGTCTTCAGTATCCTTCACATTCCTGAAACTGCCTGCTTAAGGCCTCCAGTGGCCCTGGTGGCATCCAGTCTAATAGTCACTTTACCCTCCTCCTGCTCACTTCTCAGTAGCATCAGCTGCATACTTCTCAGCTGACCATTCTCCTCTCCTGACCTCTGGTACATTATACATTCTGGTTTCCTTTCTACTTCCTTTCCCTGTTCCTCTCTGTCTCCTTACATTTTCCTCTTCAGTCTCTAAAATATGGAATTCCTCTAATATATCTCTAAATGCCATCAATATATGTTGATCAACAATATATCTAATAGGCTCCAGACTTGTAAATGTAACTACTAACTTCACCTCTCACTCAATGTCTCTCAGGCATTTCAAACATAACATAGCCCCAACCAAACCCTTGATTCCCTTTCAAGGCCTCCCAGCTCAACCTGTTCTTTCCCAGTCTTCCAACTCAGTAAATGGTGCTCCATTTCATGCAATTGCCCAAGCCAGAAACTTCTCCCTTTCCCTCATCTCCCACATCTGATCCATCTGCAAACCCTATGTTCCTACCTTCACAATAAATCTCAAATGTACTTCTCTTCATTCCCCTTCTACCACTTTGGTCTAAGCCAAACCTGATTTCCAAACTGATTTGTCTGACACACTTCTTACCACCCTTGCCCCAGCCTTAGTCTCTTCACCCAGGACAGAGAGTAAACTCATGACCTACAAGGCCATGCGTGATTTGGCTTTACTAGCCTCTCCAAGCTCATCTCATTCTGTGCTCTCCTGCACCCACAGAACTTAAACCTGCTGTCCTTTCAGTTCCCTAGACCAGCCCAGCTCTTTCTTGCCTCATGCCTTTTGCATAAACTGTTCCTTTGCCTTGAACACTCTGCCTACTCCTTTAATGTGTATTACCTTCACCTAATTACACTTAACATTAGGTGCAGGGATTGATACACAGTAGGCTCTCAGTAAGTATTTGCTGAAATAGGGCAATGGATGGATCTGACCAGAAAATTCCTCCAACAACCCATTCGTCAGTGAGTAGGGCAAGGTGAAATCACCTACTCTGTGCAGAAAATGCCTGTTAGAAAAACAGAATGAAGTTCAGAGAGGCATCTAAGACTGGTCCTCCTTTTCCTTAGGGATTCTACCATCTCACTGGGCAAGTAAGAGAGTAACCAAAATATTGAAAGAATATTTAGCTAGCATGAGACAATTTAAATGTTTTCAGAAAATGGTAGGGTATAAATCACAAATAATAAATACTTAGGCAGCAGCAGTATGGAAAGATGACTACTTACCAAATAATTAGTATAGGCTCCTGGTTCCCATCATTTTCATCACCAAGGATTTGTTTATTATCCTTTTCCTATAAGGACCTCATATTTTAAAAAACATCTGTCTAGTAAACAAACTACATTTATCCTGTAATAATTTACTTTTCCATTCCTAATTAGACATATATAACCCCTAATTAGGGCATTTAATCAGCATGCTATGAAAATTAGAAGCCAAAAATTGGGCCAGGTAGCTTTGTCTTGGTATTGATAGAATTTTTACTGGGCTTTTTGAAATATTTAATATATCTTGCAAACTCCCACCCCTATTTTATTCAAAGCCTTAGCCTATGTAAAGAAAATAATACACGTGGTTCATTTAGCTCTTTTCTTAAAAAAAAAAAAAATCTCCCTGTGGCTCTTTGCTGATTAGTAACTGTAAAGTGAATTAGATTCCTTGGGGGAGAGAACTCTTACCATGGTGGTATTTTGATAATAAGGTAATGGAAGTTTAGATAGTCTACCAGAGCCAAACTACACAGCAGGAGGCAGAGCACTGCTCTACGTCAGTGCAGATGCCACTGTGGAATCTAACACGCCTCTTCTTTTCTCCAGTGGTTGCCATGCAGCAGTAGAGCGAGAAGTGAGGAGGAAAGAAATGAATAAAACTTTCCTTTTGAGTGGAACTATTGAGTATCTTTTTTTTTCTGGCTTTATGATAGGAAGTATAACTACATTCTAGTCAAAACTAATTTAACCACTAAAAAGTCTTTTTCCTCTGTGCTTATGTACTTCTAATCATATTAGACACCATTAGTTCTTAAATAATTTCCATGAAGGGAAGGAGGAACAGGTAAATATATTATAACCATAAAATGAACACTCGTTCAAGTGCTTGAAGTGTCTGAAATAAACTAATGATGCTTTTCAAGCTGTCAGTTGGAGAACATTTCCTAAATACTGACCATATCAACAAAATTGGTATTTTTATAGAAGTATTCAAGATATGCAAGCAAATCATGTTACATAAGTTTGAAATAAGAAGAATGTTAATCATATAGTTATTGAGCAACATAACACCGGAACTCAAGATATTTCAATTCATAATTTTACGAACAGGTGCTGAATCTCTTATATTTTTATAGCTTTAGTGTGGGGAGTAAGCTGTAGTTTAGTTGGTGGAAATTTTAACCTTACTAGACAAATGCTTGATAGATCAATCTTTTTTGATTATTAATGCACCCCATGGTAGATCCAAATTTTCACTTTTTCCATCAAGATGTTCACAATATCCCTATCTTAAGATCTTAAAGGACACTACAAATGAACATCTTCCTCCACATTTAAGCCACAGACAAAAGAATTATAATGACTCTTCTGAGGTTATATATTGCCTCTGCAGAGCTGAAATGCAAAGCTGTAGGTTCTTTTTCATTAGGTATATACACATTTTTTTCTTTTATTGTGGTAAAATAGACATAATATAAAATACGCCATTTTAACCATATATTTCAGTGGCATTAACTACACTCACAATGTTGTACAGCCATCATCAAAACTTTTCTGTCACCCCAAACAGAAACTCTCTATCACTATATATTTTATGCAACATGTACAATAAGTGTTTATTCATTAAACAGTTCATCCACTAAAAAAATATATTTATCAAATACCCATTATGTCTATCATCCTGTGCTTGATACTGGAGATGAACAATGAATAAGAAGTGATGAAGAAGAGTGAACAACACAGAGTGGGCCATTTTCAAATATTTGGGCCTTTCTGTGAATGGCCAGGTGACCAATAAAAATTACAGTAATAATGTTAATACTTGCCATTTGACCTAAGAGCTTTATGTGTGTTAATTCTTTTAATCCTTATAACAATCCAAGTAGGTACCGTTATTATCCTATTGCCACAGGTGATAAAACTGAGGCAAAGGGAGTTTAAGTAATTTGTCCAAGGTCACACAACTAGTAAAAGTGGGAGCTGGTTTCCAACCCAAGCTGATAGGTTCAGTGTGTGTGCCCTTAAACCACTATCTGTAACTTTTTTAAGGAGATAAATTTTATTGAGGTATAATTTCCATAAAATGCACCCAATTTAAGTTATGGTTTAATGAGTTTTAACAAGTAAATAACAACCATTCTACAACCACGTCAAGAAACCACAAATTTTCATCACCTTAAGATGTTCCCTTGTACCTGTTTTCAGTTCAGGCTCCCTGACCCACAACTCCCAGTCTTAGGCAAATAATGTGCTTTCTGTAACTATAGAGTTTGCCTTTCTAGAATTCCATATAGAAAGAATCATATATATGTACTCTTTTATGTCTAGTTTCTTTTGACCGTTGATACTGTTGCATGTGTTAGTAGTTCCTTTAAATAGCTGAGTAATATTCTATGAGTATCTCATAATTTATTAATTCATCTGTTGATAGACACTTGGGTTGTTTGCACCTTTGAATTCTATGAGTAAAGCTGCTGCAAACATTCATGTATAGGCATATAGTGATACAAATTTTCATTTGTCTTGGATAAATAACTGTGAATGGGATTCATGGGTTATATGATAAGTGTATGTTTAACTTTTTAAGAAAGTACCCAATTATTTTTCAAAGCATTTGTACCATTTTGTTTTCCTACCAGCAATGTATGACAGCTCTAATTGCTCCATGTGCTTGCCAGTGGTTGGTATTTCAGTCTTTTTAATTTTAGCCTTTCTAATGGATATGTAGTGGTGATCCATTGTGGTATTACTTTGCACTTCCCTGAAGACTAATGATATGGAGCATCTTTTCATGTGTTTACTGGCCATTTATATATCTTCATTTGTCAAGTATCTGTTCGTTTCATTGGATTGTTTTATCTTCATACTATTGAATTTAGGAGTTCTTTATATATTTTCGATACCAGTCTTTTGTGAAATGTGCATTTTGCAAATTTTAACTTATCTGTTTATTTCTTTAATATTATCTCAGAACAGAGGTTTTTATATTTCAGTGAAGTTCAGTTTATCACTTTCTTTATGATTTTCCCTTATTTTTAAGAAATTTTGCCTATCCCAGGTTTAAAGATTTTCTCCCATGTTTTCTCATGCAGTCTCTTACAATTAAATATGATGTTAATTGCAGACTTTTGTAGATGTCCTCATCTACAGCTTTAGGAAGTTCTGTTCTCCTGAATTGCTGACAGATTTTATTATAAATGAAACATTTATTGAATGCTTTTTATCTATTGAGATAATCATACTGAATTTTCCTTTATTCTGTTAATATGGTGAATTATATTGACCGATTTTTTTTTTT
>NC_138369.1:96164605-96205104 GCF_054177405.1 Leptonychotes weddellii | reverse complement strand
TTTTTTTTAAAGATTTTATTTATTTATTTGAGAGAGAGAGAATGAGAGAGAGCACATGAGAGGGGGGAGGGTCAGAGGGAGAAGCAGACTCCCTGCCGAGCAGGGAGCCCGATGCGGGACTCGATCCAGGGACTCCAGGATCATGACCTGAGCCGAAGGCAGTCGCTTAACCAACTGAGCCACCCAGGCGCCCTATATTGACCGATTTTTGTGGTTGATTTGAAATTCATTTTCCAGGAATTAACTTACTGGATCATGGTATAGTATAATTTTTAATACTGTTGGATTCAATTTGCTAATATCTTGCTAAGGATCTTTGCACGTACATTCCTGAATGATATTGGTCAGTGGTTTTCTTAGATCTTTAACAAGTTTTGATATTAGTAATGCTGGCTTCATGAAATGAGTTGGGACATATTCCTTCCTCCCCTCTATTTTTTTTTAAAAGATCTTATTTATTTATTAATGAGAGACAGAGAGAGAGAGGAAGAGGGAGAAGCAGGCTACCCGCTGAGCAGGGAGCCCAATGCGGGACTCGATCCCAGGACCCTGGGATCATGACCTGAGCCAAAGGCAGACACCTAACCATCTGAGCCACCCAGGCACCCTCCTCTCCTCTATTTTTTGAAGGACTTTATGTAGAACTGATCATATTTTTCCTTAAATTTTTGATGAAATTAACTGGTAGAGCTCTCTGGGTTTAGACTTGGGCTCAGATTAGGACTTCAATTTTTAAAATAGATACTAGGAATTTAATTTCTTTAATAGATATGAAGCTAAGCAGGTTTTCTATTTCTTTTTGAATCAATGTTGTGTCTTTTAAGAAATTTGTTCAAGTTGTCAAATTTATTGATAAATTTATTGTACTTTTAATATTTATAGAATCTGTAGTGATGTCCTTTCTTTGATTTATAATATTGGTGTCTTCTTTCTTCTTGTCTCTTGATTTTATTGATCTTTTCAAAGAACCAGCTTTTGGTTTCATTCATTTTCTCTTTTGTCTGTGTTTATTTTATTGATTTTTGCTCTTATTATTTGTTTCCTTCTGCTTGCTTTGGTTTAAAGTCTCTTCTTTTCACAGCTTCTTAAGTTGAAAGCTTTGATTCTTGATTTTGGACCTTCTTTTTTAATATAAGATTTTAAGGTATAGCTCTTCTAAGCATGGCTTTTGCTGCACCCCACAAATTTTGCTGCATTGTGCTTTCATTTTCATACTGTTTGAGATGTTTTCTAGTTTTCCTGTTTCTTCGTTGGTACACAGGTATAGAATTGTGTAGTGTAATTTCCAAATATTTAGGGATTTTCCAGATATCTTTCTCTTACTGATTTATAATTCCTTTGTAGTCAGAGAATGTACTCTGAATGTTTTCAATTAAGACTTATTAAATGGCCTAGAATATAGTTTATCTTGATGATTGCTTTGTATGCACTTGAAAAGAATGTGTGTTTCGCTATTGTTGGATGGAATAGTCTATAAATGTCAAACAGATCAAATTGGTTGTTGTTCAAATATTCTATGTCCTTATTGATTTTCTATTTGTTCAGTTGATTGTTGGGATAGAAGTATTGAAATCTCTGACTATAATTGTGGATTTGCCTATTTTTCCTTGCAGTTCTATTAGTTCTAACTTCATGTATTTTGAAGCTGTTACTATGTGTGATCAAGGACACTCCTTTCTGGCTGGTCAGAACTCAAATGTTTTTTATGCCTATCTGAGCACTGGACCTTGGCTAAGAGCTCACCAGTCATTATATAAGCTAAATATGCCAGATACTGTGTTTATAAATCAATATAGGCTAGGTTATGCTGTGATAACAAACAACCCCCAAAGCTCAGTGGTTTATAACTTGTAACAAAGGTTTTTTTTGCTCGCCCATGCTACATGCCCACTGCATGTTGACTATGACTATTCTACATCCTCTTCACTTTGAGACTCAAGAGTGATAGAACAGTTTCTGGCTGGAACATTGTTGGTCATTACAGCAGAGGGAAAAGAAAACATGGCAAACTGTGTACTGGCTCTTAAATTTTCTGCCTCAAAGTGTCATATGTCACCTCTATTCATATTTCATTGACTAAATCAAGACTCATGGCCAGGGCTGACATCAGTAGGATTGGAGAATCTAATCCTCCTCCAGGTGGGAGCATCAAATATTTGTGAATAAAGTAGTCTACCACATTGTGTTAAGCATTTAAACACTATCTTCTTTAATCTTCATGGAAGCCTTCTAGAAATAGGTACTATTATTGTCTCCATTTTACAGATGAGGAAACTGAGACTCAAAAAGTAACCTGGCAAAAGTCAAGTAATAATCGAATAGTAGCGGGGAGCCTGGGTGGCTCAGTCAGTTAAGCATCCGACTCTTGGATTCGGTTCAGGTCATTATCTCAGGGTCTTGAAATGGAGCCCCACATTGGGCTCCACGCTCAGCGTGGAGTCTGCTTGATATCATCTTTCTGTCTGTCCCTCTCTCTCAAATAAATAAATCTTAAAAAAAAATCAAATGATAGGGCCTGGATCCAGATTGTCTGACTCCACTGTCTTGCCATAAGACGAGGAAAAGAAGTAAGGGAGTTTGGGAAGAGAGGAAGAGAGAAAGGAAATGAAGGGAGACACTAAAACTATTTGTAAACTACGTCCTATGGAAATCTGATCTGGTGATCAGAAAGTGGTTGGAAAAGAGAATGTAGAAAGACAGAAAAGAGAAACTCCTCATAACTCAGTTCTTCCCAGTCCACATGTCATCTGTCCATCCCAAACCACATGACTTTATCTCATGTCATCCCAGGAAGGCCCAGCTCCTGTCTCTCCACATTCCCAAGCCCCAACCCCATGACCTACATTGAGGTTCCCTCAAGTTCCAGCCTATGTTAATTGATTATTCTGTTTATATGATACAAAAAAAAAAAAAAAGAGTTACTACATAAATTTAGCATTGACCAAAGATATTTCCATCATTTAATCCTGGCTTGTTGTAAAAATCCCAACACATGACAATTTTGTGTTATTGTCTCTGAAAACATGTATGTTAGTGATTTACACAAATTAAATTGCCCTTTGAACCAAAGTCTATATCCAAAGCTTTCTGAAGCAATACTATGAGAATTGGAGGTGGATATAGCTTATTAACACAATGTTAGAATTATATTAAAAAAATAAACTGGAAAATATTAACACATATTTAAAAGGCTTAAAATCTTTATTATATAAAATGTTTATACAAAAATAGTAGATTCTTACCAGTAAATGAGCTGGGGAAAGAAAGAGACATTTTATTCAAGAAGAAATAACTAGTAAATATATGAAAACTAGTTCAATCTCACTAATATAAAAGAAATGCAAATTTTACATTTATTGATGGGGCATACAACTTTCTAAATGACACTCCTTGGTCACTTTTTTTTTTCAGCAAAATTATTATAATCTGAAAGTTCTGGTGTTACTTTTTGTTGAGAATCACGTGGTAGCAACATATAGCAAGCTTATATGGGTTAAAGGTCATAATATTTAAGCCTATATTTTTCTGAAATTGACTCTGAGATTGTCCCAGCATTCTAGTAGGGGACTGCAGCCACTTGATAAACCTCTGATAGAGGATTGTCTGTCTCTGATGGAAAAGGTGGGAGGCCATGTGCAGAGCCCTCAAACCTGTTGGTCACTGAGTGAAATGAAAACCTCTTCACATCTAGGGTCTTGACCTTTATTTAATCCTACTTCCTAGAATGTTCTAAAGAAATAATTCATAAGGGAAAAAAGCTAAATAAATGAAGATTAGCCACAGTGTTAATTATTATGGAAAAGATCATAAAATAAATGCCCAACAACTGGGGAATAATTAAAAATATGGTATAGGTATTGAAATTCAAATTACAAAGACTACATAGCTACATGGAACACACTTCTGAGATAGTATTAATTGAAAATGGGAGACTGTACTCATTGCAATTACTCACCAGAGCTAGAAGTGTCAAACGAAAAGTTAGCTCTGCTGAGGTGACAAGATTCTGAGCACAAGTTCTCTCTCACTTATTTAGATTTATTGTGTAATACAGATAGAATATTTATGTAAAAGGAATTCTATTTTTAGAGAAAAATAGAAATAGGACACTGTGACCCTTTTCTACTTGGCTTCTCATTGGAGTCTCTAGGATTTCATTAAAATGCAAAATTCAAAATCACCTTTATTTTTGGTATATCCTGATAAATATATTATAAACATACTCTGAATTTGAATTGGTCATCCTCATGGGAGGATTTATGTGTAGATAAATGTGTCTTATGTTAATCCATTTAGCTCCAAAGACTATATGGGGAATGGGTGCTAATCATATTGTCCACTTGTTAAGTTTTTTTAATCACATGGAAATATGCAGGGTGTTTGTAATGTCAGACAGCACAGGAGAAACTTATATTTCTGTTTTCAATTACAACTACATTTCAGGTGAGGAATCGCTTCATTTAAAATAGTGGGCTTAATCTAAACAAGTACCATGAATACACAATTTTATCTATGTTTCCAGATTTTTGGATACTCTTATAGTGTTTTTCTTTTTGTCACCACCATATCAAATTTATTATTCTAATGGCACTAATACAGCTGGAGGTGCTCATGGTGACAACGCACAAAGTTTCCTGCCTTCTAGCTTCTGTCCAAAGAGAAAGGTCTACCCGCTTGTTCCTTCCCCCTTTCTGGGAAAAAAAATCCACTATGGGCCATTTACCCAAAATAAACCTCTTAGTGCATTAATATTTCTTTTTCTTTTGTTTCTTTCTTTCTTTCTTTCTTTTTTTTTTTTTTTTGGACATTTGAGTTTCTGAAATGAAAAAAAAAGTGTTGAGTGTCTCATCCCACTTCCCCACTGGCCAAATAAGTCCCTGCTGTCAGGGCATTTCTGTTGCTTCTGAAATCTTGAAATAAATATCAAAAGAAATGGCATCAAGAGTTCATGTTGAGTGATGGTACTGAGTGTGTCCCAGCACCTGTCAGGTGGAGCATCAGTGTCTGGACAGTCTCAAGGTGTCATGGAGAATGTGAGGGCTTGTTGCTATGGTCAGTTGTCAGCCGTGTGCAGGGGCTGTGCTCAGTCCCATCCAGGGTGGTGGGCTGCAGGGGAGGGCTGCCTACAAATTGTCCAGGAAGTTATCCAGGGCTAGGATGCCTTCCTTCAGGCCTTCTCACTTGCGTGTTTTGGCCACCACCTGGCTGGGGTGGCTGCTGTTGTGGAAGGGATCCCTGGGCAGGATCTGCCAGTGGTCAAAAATGCACTGGGGGGAGGTCTTACCACCAGTGTTGGACATCAGGTCAGCAGTGAAGCCAAAGGATTCATTCACAGGGGGGTAGGCCTTCACAACAAAGATGGGGGTGCCAGCCATCTGGGACTTGTCAAAGACATGACCCCACTTCCTGTTCAGGACTCCGTAGATGCCACCAATTTCACTTGTTGCAGACACTGAGTCTCCACAAGGTAGATAGGCTCCGTAAGCCAGGGCTGAGTGGTCAGCCTCTTAGTGTAAAGGCAGCACCGGGCAGTGGGGATGATCGGGCCACTCCCACAGTGGATGGCATCCTCATGCAGGGTCACATCAAAGTGCACGTCATGCATGTTTTCCTCATACAGAGCCTGCTCTTTGGCGGCCCACTGAAAGCCAGCTACCACACTATCCTTGATCTTGTTGAGATACTGTACACCCTTGGTGATGTCAATGAGGACACTGGGGCTGGTGCCATCGGGCCAAAGCACCAGATCTTGCAGGCCTTGGCCATATTCCACTTCTACTTCTTGGCTAGATAGTGGGCCCGCTGCTTGAGCTCCTGGCAGGTGGACACCTCGCCCTTTTCAAGGTCTGGCCATCAGGGAAGGGCCGTGCCTTCATGTACAGCTGGTTGTGCTTGTTGGAGAACTTGGACAGAGTTCTCCAGACAGGCAGAGCGCATTCAACTCCTGACAGTCTCATGGTATGAGACTACGGGGTCAGCTTTCTTGATGGGAATGCATGCATGGTCCTCCTCCAGGTCCTTCAGACAGATCTCCAGGTGCAGCTCCTCTGTGCCTGCAATGGTATCCTCCCCTGATTCCTCAATGACACACTGCACCATAGGGTCTAACTTGGCTAGCTGTTGGAGCCCCTCCACTAGCTTGGGAAGGTCGGCTGGATTCTTGGCCTCCACAGCAACCTGGACAATGGGGTTCAGGCTGAACTTCATCACCTGCATGTTTTGGGCATGCTCAAAGTTGGGGATGGTGCCAGTCTTCACCAGGAACTGTTCCACACCCACCAGACCCACCATGTTCCCACAAGGCACATCTTCAGTCAGCTCCACGTAACAGCACGTCATCAATATTGTTCTCTGGATGGGCTTCAGGTACACGTCCTCCTTCTTCCCAGAGGTGTAGTTGGGCCCCATGATCCTGACCTTCAGGCCAGTGGACACCAGACCTAAGAACACATGGCCAAAGGCATAGTCAACTTTGCTGTCTCCTCTTTCTTGAAATTCATGAATCTCATCAAACACCTTGAAAATAGGGCCTAAGATGAGCTGGCAGGATATCTGTGGTAGTTCTTTCCATCAGGGTTGGTGGTTGACTTGCTGAATTTGCTGTTGGCTGGATCAAAATACAGGTCAGCTCGCAGCTTCTTCATCATGTCCTCCACTTTCTTGGCCTGCTCAGCAGGCGCCAGCTGGCCCTTGCCCTTAGCAGCAAATTTGGCCACATACATCTCTACAAACTCCTTCAAGGTGAAGACCCAACTGTGGAATCCAGACCCAAAGCTGACAGTCCTAAGTACAGGGTCGATTATGATGTTGTCCATGGGCCACTCTCACCCTCCCCGTAGGTGGAAATGATGACACTGACATTCTCCACAATGTGCTGGAAGGTCTGGTAAGCTCCTCAGGCTCCAGCTGCAGCTCGAGCAGAGCCCGGTCCATCTTGTTCATCATCAGCACAGGCTTGCTATGCTCAGCAGTGGCCTGCCACAGCACCGTCTCTCTCTGTCTGCACGCACACACCAGATACACAATCCACCACCACCAAGGCACCGTCAGTGACACAGAGGGCAACAGTCACCTCCGAGGAGAAGTCCACATGCCTGGGGGAGCTGATGAGGTTGATGAGAAAGCCGTAACTATCCTTGTTCTACTTGACATAGTTCAAGTCATTCTCTGAGAGCTCATAGAAGAGGGAGATAGCTATTGACTTGATGGTGATGCAACGTTCCTGCTCATCCTTCCAGGTGTTGGTGAAGCGGGTCTCCCCAGTACCGGCGGAGACAATGACAGTGGCCTTGCACACCAGCGAGTCCATCAGCATGGACTTGCCATGGTCCACGTGGGCAATGATGGACATGTTTCGGATATTGGCCTTCTTCTCCATGATGGCCCCGATCTGGTCTACTGTGAAGTTCGTCATGGTGGTGTATGGCAGTGGATTCTCCCAGGAAGATCCAAGCAAGGTGAGTTGTGCCAAGGATGGTGGTAGCAATGGCAGAAGAGCTCTCATTGTGTTTTTATTGTACTTTTCAGATTAACAATTGGACCCGTTGCATTATATTTAGAGATGCTTCACCTGAGGAGGGGTTTGGAGGTTGAAGAAAATCATTTAGCATATTATTTGGATAGTAACTAAAATACTGTTTACAAACAAATGTATCTGACTTTTTGAACACCCTGTGGTGTCTTTCTGTTAGCTTTGTATCTCACCAATGGGAAAAATAGAAAAACCAGTACAGTCTCCCTAACTAGGGGGATAGGAGAATGGAGCAAAGGGTGGGGTGGGGGGGAGGAAAAGGAGCTCAAAGTTTTTGTGGCTGTCTTTGACTGAAGAAAGTTAGGTTTAAAAGAAGGCTTGAAATGAGTGATGGGCTCAGTGATTGATGGGAGGATTGGAGGAGAGTGAACAGGGTTGGGGAAAGAGCAATGTTCCCTCCAACATTTCTGGGAACAGCTTTCTTGGTATTCACACATTGAGGCTGAGACCAAATTGAGGTAGATGAAGCTCTAGAAATGCTCCTCTCTTCTCAGTAACTCTCCTAGCCCTCAGAGATAACAGCGGAAACTGTGTGTGTGTGTGTGTGTGTGTGTGTGTGTGTGTGTGTGTGTGTGTGTGTGTGTGTGTGTGTGGTGGGGGTGGCAGCAGAAGCAGTGGTATGAGGAAGGAGAGAAAAATCTCAGAGATGATAATGAGGCTGTGGAGTGTGGGAGCACAGAGCAGAAAATATTCTGGTGCTTGAGAGAACAGGAAGGCGTATATATAAATGTGTGTGTATCTCTTTTTAGATCCTTTCATTCAGGAGGCATCTCCCTGGAGACTGAGAAAATGGTAGGAGTCCCCTGGGGTGCTGTCAGCTCCACTTGCTGAACTTATGGAGAAAGAGTGAAATACTAGGTAAAGGAAATGCCTCCAGCCTGCTCCTGGGGAGAGGCAGGACTGGGAGGAGTAGGGAGTTGAGAGGGACCCTTGACCTAAATAAGTTAGAGACATTTCCAGATGTGCTTCCCTGCCCACTCTCAACCTCACTCAACCTCACTGCACTAGCACCCTTGCCAGGAAAGAAAATGGCCTTGTCCTACGGCCCCTATCAGCTCCAGGACAGCTGGAAGAATGTTCCCCACATTCATGCTCTTACCTTCTTTACTTCGAGCCAAACCCTAAAGCCCCCAGCCTCAAAGCCTTTATATATATATATATATATATATAATATATATAATGAATATATTATAATATATATATATATAAAAGCCTCCATCCAAGGCTTTTATTTATTTATACACACACACATACACACACACACATATATCTCCAAGGCTTTTAATATATATATATAATCCAACATTTAAAACTCCAGAAATTTTGCCTAAAAACCTAGATTTCTAGTTTCTGTGGAATAATCAGAACATCTGGCGATCCTAGGCTCAAATTTCTTCATGCCAAGAGCTGGCCCTCCTCTTTAAACAGGACACAGGCTCTCCAGTTTGCCACAGTCTCCACCACTCCTTATGTTATACAGGACCCATATATTATTCACTCCCGTTGCCTTCCCAGCCCCTTTAAGCATTTGTATCTTAGGCCTATTTTAGGAATTCTATGGCTAAAAAATGTAGACCACAGTCTACACATGTGGCCCAACCTCCCACCAGCCACCCCAAAGGGCCCCTAGACTGCAGAAATTATGGGTGCTGCTCTCACCTGAGGCAGTGCTCTCTTGCTTATGAGCTCTTCCAGGTAGCTTAGGAAAGCCCCCCTTACCAGTCATTTTACATAACAGCTACATGAGCAGAACAGCTGACCCCTCCACTCTCCTAATTTGTGTGCTTACTCCTAGCTATAAGGACCTTGTTTCACACCAGACCTCCTCATTTTGGTTCTCTTTAACTATTTATCACCATGAAATTACCCCAAAACTGTGACCTGTACCTAGCCATCCAAATAACTTGGCACAACAGACTCCTAATCCCCCAACAGCCATTTCACTGGTAGAATATGAAAGAACCACTACCATTACTTAATTCAGCTGTCCCCCAACTAGGCTGCAATGCAGAATCAGCTGTAGAAGTTTCCTGGGTGGTTCCCCCACAGCCTTGGGAATGCTGTTGTACTCTCCGCCCTCATAACTGAGGACTCTGAGGTCAGAGCACTTGGCCATCTGGTCCAAGGTCATGGTGCTGGTGTTGATAACACTTCCTTAACACTTCACAAGGTACCTTATTTCATATGGTCCTCCAATAACCCACAAGGCTGGTGTTATTACAGGATCATCCCAGGTTTACAGAGGAAGGAAAGAAGCTCCAGAGCAAGCAATTTATGTAAGGTCTCATTGTTAATGAACAAACCAAACTTGCATCCAGATTTCTTGAGCCCCAGTTCTGACATCTTTTCACTGCAAAATGAGGGTCCTGAGCACAGGCTGGGGGTTGTTGGGGTTGGGTAGAAAAGAAATCCAAATCAGATTCCACATAGCGTGGCTCCCTATTTCTTGCTGTCCTCTCAAAGATGTGGGTAGTATGCAAAGTTATGCATAGACTTATTGCAAGATTTATGAGTTTTGTAATGATCAATTTAACTTTTTAAACAGATTTAACTTTGAAAGTGTTCAAATATTCAAAATTAGAAAGAATAGCACAATAAATCCCTATTCATCGAATATCGTGATTCAATAATACAATTTTGCCACGTTTCATCCAGCCCCTTGTATCACTTTTTTTTTCTTTGAAGTTCTTATATTTAAATATTTGTAAATCAAATCCCAGACATTATGTCATTTCTTCCCTTCATACTTCAGGATGCATCTCGTAAAAACACCCAATCTTTGTATTTGAAGGAGTGGGACTTTGCGGGCCGAGCCCTCTGGGACTTCCCTATAGCAGGAACATAGATTCCAGTGAGCGGCACAGATCTGTCCAAGTACGCTGGCAGGTCTATGTTGCACTCTGGCACCAGGTGTGGGTTCTTAATCATCCTGGCTGGCAAACACATTTTGGACTCCATCCAAACTTTCTGACACATTTGGGTGTTGATTTAATCCAGTCCTGGGTTGCCAGCTGCTGCCGGCTCCCACCTTACCCGCATAAAGACCATTAGAAAAGGAAGTAGGGCATCAGCCTTAAGACAACTACTCAATTCTTGGTTCAGAGGTAGGACCATAACCAATCCCCTCCCTGCAGTAAGGTACAGGACATAGAGTCCTGATGCCATAAATATGAGACAATCACAGAGAAAGAAGGAGTCAGTTGGAGTGTCTAGCCCACATCAGGCAGGAAAGAGTAGTCATTATTTTTAGCAACTACTTGTTAAATATTTGCCTAATCAATGCTGGAGTGCCCACAAGCCATACTAAGATGAGAAGTGCTCTAATACCACCTCTGCAGCCAGGAGGAGGGTGTGACAAGAGGGTCCTTTTATAGGTCACTTGGTTGAGGTTGTCCTCCTGCTACTAGCCACAAGCTGTTTCTAGCAATACTACACATATAAAAGCAAAAGTCAGAGTCATGAAACGTGGAGTGAAACAGGTCCATCTAAAGCTTTAGTCCTAACTGTTAGCATTGCCTCAACGTGCAGACTTCCTTCGTCTGCCTGGCCAGCACCCCTACTTCCCTGCCAGCCCTAACAAGGCATTCTTAGGAAGCTTCAGAATGTCAGCCCACTGAGATTCCTCCCCATTCATTCTGCTGACGCACCATCCAACACAGGCTGGACACAGGAACCACACTTTGGGTTAAGTTACCCACACTTCTATTTCTGGGAGACCACTGCATATGTGTGTCCTAAAATGCTTTTGGGAAACAGGAATAGCCAAGCTCGAAACATTTTTACAAACACCTACTAGTTTCCACTTTTAATTCGAGTAACAGATACTTGACTACTTAGTAGTTACATGAGGATCTTAGTCCTGGATTCTGCCACCACCATGCTATCTGACACCCATTGACTCACCTAATTAAATTCTTTCCTCACAGGATCACATTCCAGTTTTCATGTGGGTGAACAGGGACTGAGACAATCAGTGCTGTAGTTATTTTTTAATTCAGAGGGATATTGATGTCATCTGATACCAAGATGCATACCCAAAATTGAAATTAAACTGTATGTGGCATCATTTCTAGGTAAATGTGTTTGGCTTTATGATACCTAGAACCACCACTGAAACATTAACTATTCCAGTTGTCTAACTGATTTTTTTTGTATAAAGGATGATTTGACAGGTACTACCTGTTAAATTTTATCTGAATCAGAATGGAGGCTAGGGTGAGGCTAGATGAGGTGCCTCGGGCAAAAAATGTAAGGAGGCCTTTACTCTCAGGGTCATGCAACTGTCGAACCTATACTTGCACAATGCTAAGAGTAAAAAACTCTTTAAATTTTGCACCTTACTTTCACTTACTTTGACCTGATCTTAGCTATGCTGTAGACTGGGGCAGGTGGGGGCATAAGTAGTTACTTATAGTGTCTCCCAGTCCAAATCTGGGAGATTCCAATTCAGTACATCTCGAGTGAGGTTCACAAATCATTTTAAATAGCTCCCTCATGTAAATCTTGATTTATAGCCATGTTGGGATCCACAGATGTAGTATTTAGAATACCTCAATTAGAAGGTGACATTTCCTTAAATTCAGCATGATTAGCTCCAAATATAACTATTCTATTCCATTCTGAGTTTCCTCCATGTTTAAAAAGTACTTGAAGATCTGATTTTCTATCGGTTAAGATTGTGTTATGCAGCAAACCAACATAAAACCTTACTAGCAATGGCTTAAACAAATAGGGATTTATTTTTCCCATAACTAGAAGTCTGGAAGTAGGTTACTGCTGGTATTGGTCAGCAGTGTGCTAACATCAGCGTCAGTATCTCTGTGACTCTCTTGGGCTTTGCCTCATGCCTCCCAAATGGCAGCTGTAGTTCCAGGGATCACCTACCTTCAAAATGGCAAAGGAGGAAGAAGCAGAAGCACACTAACAGCCTTGTCTGTTCCCTTGTATCAAGAAAGTAAACACCTGCTCCCTTCCTTTGTGCTGCCTGCAGAGGTGTCAGCCATCTCCTACTCGGCATCATGGCCGTGCTCAGACCTCTGGTGAAGCCCAAGATTGTTAAAAAGAGGACCAAGAAGTTCATCCAGCACCAGTCAGACTAATATGTCAAAATTAAGCACAACTGGTAGAAACCCAGAGGCATTGACAATAGGTTGTGCAGAAGATTCAAGGGCCAGATCTTGATGTCCAGCACTGGTTACAGGAACAACAAGAAAACAAAGCACATACTGTCCAGTGGCTTCTGGAAGTTCCTAGTCCACAACGTCAAGGAGCTTGAAGTGCTCCTGATACGCAACAAATCTTATTGTGCAGAGACTGCCCACAGTGCCCCCTCCAAGAACCGCAAAGCCATGTGGAAAGAGCAGCCCAGCGGACCATCAGAGTCACCAATCCCAATGCCATGCTGTGCAGCGAAGAAAATGAATAGACAGCTTATATGCTTGTCGTATTTGTGTTAATAAAATCATAAAACTACAAAAAAAAAGAAGAAAGTAAGTAAAAGCCTTCTCAGAAACCACCTCTTCCCAGACCTCTATTAGGTCTCACTGGCTGGCACTGGGTCACATGGCAACCTGTTGTTGAAAGGGAGACTGGGAAAGCAGGAACAAAACTAGTCAAAATAGGCTTAGACTAGTATGTCTCAAATTTTAGTAGGCATTGGAATCACTTGGAAGGCTTGTTATAAAGCAGATTGTTGTATGCTCCACCCCGAAAGATTCTGATTCAGTGGGCCTGGATTAGGACCTGAGGATCTGTGTTACTTCAAGTTCCCAGCTGATGCTGATGCTGCTGATTTTAGGAAAACACTTTAAAACAGATTTCCCACCAATGGCTTCCAACCCGGTGGTGGATTAAAAATATCTGGAGAGCACTCTTTAAAGGCACAGTTTCTCTGGGTCCCACTCCTAGATGTTCTTTTTTTTTTTTTTTTGACAGAGAGAGAACATAAGCAGGGGGAGTGGGAGAGGGAGAGGCAGGCTTCCCGCCAAGCAGGGAGCCCGATGCGGGGCTCGATCCCAGGACCCGGGGATCATGACCTGAGCCGTAAGGCAGACACTTAACGACTGAGCCACCCAGGGGCCCCCTAGATGTTCTGATATAATTTGTTGGTGGGGTCCGGGCATTCCTATTTTCAAAGCTCTACAGGTGATTCTAATGTAGCCAGTCCAGGAACCACTGTTTGGGCCAATCACGATCCCTTATCTGGGACTGTTATTGAAGTTCCATTAGCAAGGAGGAAGGAGGGGAGGGTAAGAGGGTGGGTTCAGATAGTGGTTCCCAAACTTGTCTGCAATTTTGAATTACTTAGGAATCGTCTAAAAATTCCAAAGTTCAGGACATACTCCAGACAATTAAATCACATCTGTAGAGATGGGACATAGGCATCAGTAGACATTGAAGTTCCTCAGGTGATTCCAAATGCAGACAATTTGGGGAACCCCACGGTTAAGAGAAGATTGCCATGAAGGTGATTACAATTGAAAACTGTAAGAGGAGGGTATGGAGGGAGGTTATTCAGATTAGAAAAGAGAAACCTGGAGACTTATTTAATTATAGTTTCCGAGTGTGTGAGAAAATTTCACAAAGAATGCTGTTGTCCATCTGAATTGAAGACTGGCAAGGAGAAAATGGATTTAACTTGGCCAGAGCCCTTGGGTTCAATGCAAAGAAGTATTTCCTAGCTGCAAATTGTTACAATGAAATGTAGTGCGGTAAGAGCAGGGTTGTGCAATCCTGTCATTTAAGAGCTATAAAAATAGTATAGATTCTCATCTGTTTACAGTGTTTTAATGTCATTCTTTCCGAAGGTGAAGAGGTGGATGAAGTGACCTGTCTAGATGTCTTCTTTGAAAATTTTCTATTTTATTCCTCTTCTCCTCATTTTATATCTCAACTTAAAAGACAGACCTTGCATTAACAATTCAAAGAAAACATAACCTTTGCCCACTATCTGCTTGAATGGATAAAATATCTGACAGCTAGTAATAGTTTGAGATGCCACTAGCTCAAACCGTTTGGATCTCTAAAAGGCTATTTGGAGCTTCTAAATGACAAGCATACTGCCAAATAGAGAGGGCCCTCTGAATTTGAATTGAATAGGTTCTTGGGTTTGAAATGTAAATGTTGTGCTCAAGGATGATTCACCATCAGGTCTGAGCCTGGCAACACACACACAACCAGAATAGCTATTTCCATGCCACATAGCAATAATGCATGTGTTTAAATACAGCTACAATTAAAATGTGTTCTCCTCTGTACATAAAAATGTCACTGGCTATTGTCAGAAGAACATGCCTCTGAATTGTCTTTTGCAATAGATTTACCCTGATCATACCTAACCTTAATACCAGGAACATGTACTAGTCCAACTGCTGGGGTTTGGGTTCAGAGAAAGGCCATTGATGGAATAAATCCATATTCAATGTATCTTAGGCTGAAGATCCTCAAAATTTAGGAGTGTTGTTCCCGAACATTGCTGCACATTAGAATCACCATGGGAGCTTTTAAATACCTGATGCCCAGGTTCCATTCTATACCAATTAAACCAGAATGATTGGGCAAGGAAGCCAGGCATCGGTAGCTTTTAAGATCCCCAGGTGATTCCCATGTGCAGCAAAGTTTGAGAGCCACTGCCTTAGTCATCTTCACTATGGGATCTAAAAATCTCTTATAGAGAGGATTTCTCATAGGTCTCATGTCAGAAGTAGGAATAGGAATCAGGTAAAATTTCCTCCTTCCTGGGTGTGGTGGAGACTAACTGTCCCAAATATTCACCCCTCCTCATTCCTCCATCATAAGAGAACCTCTAATAGTTTGCTGACCACATAGCCACTCAGAAAAAAAGACTACTTTTCCAGCCTCCTTTGTATCAGGGCATGGCATTATGTCTCAATTCTGGGCCAATGGAATTAAGTGGAAATGGTGCATGTATATTCCTGGTCAATCCTTAAAGGAAAAGTGTGTATTTTTTTTATCTTCTACCTTCTTGCTGGTTGGAATGCAGATATAATAGTTGAAGCTCCAACAGCCAATTGGACAATAAGATGATTTTGGAAAAAACTGAAGCCATACAAAACAAAGAAACAAGGTAGAAGGAGCCTGGTTCCCAACACCATAGAGGTTGGTATCAACCCTAGAGTGACCAACTATCTCTGGGCTTCTTAATGGGTAAGAAAAATAAACTTCTATCTTGTTTATGGTAACATTTCTATTAATTGCAGCTGAACTTAAATCTAACAGACTCAGTGTTTCTCAAGTTTTGTAAATATGTCAGACACACCTACAAAGCTAATGAAGCATATTGAAGTAGGTGATTCTGATACCTAAATTTGAAAACAACTATATAGAAATCCTGGGAGCTAGAGACGATGCATGGTGAGGGTAAAACTTTGAAAACAATGATTGGTTAGATTCATTTTGGAAAAGTAAATCTACTGAATAAAATATCTAGCAGTATGGTGTAGCAGTTAAAGACTTCAGCAGGAGACAGACCTATACTTAAATCCCGGATTTGCCACTTATCAACCACTAGTAACTTAACTTCTCTAAACTGGTCTCCTCATTTATAAAATGGGCCAGTAACAGTACCTGTTGATGGTGGTATGATGAGAGTTAAAGGAGGTAATCTAAGACAACCCTTTGTATAGTAACTGCCACATAGTAAAAGCTCAGTAAGTGTTGGCTTGAAAAAAAAATGGTGGAAGAATTTATGATCTGACTTTGAATTCCATTTTAGTCCCTGACTAGTTCTACTCTGTCCATTATGGAGGCCACAAACCACATATGTCACCACTTCACACTTACTAGGATGGCTATAATTTTAAAAAGATAATAAGTATTGGCTAGACTGTGGAGAAATTGGAACCTGTAACATTGCTGGTAGGATTGTAAAATGATGTAACCACTTTGGAAATCATTTTGGCAGTTCCTCATAATGTTAAACATAGAGCTGTCACATGACCCAGCAAGTCTCCTGGGTGTATAGCAAGAGAAATGAAAACCTATATCCACACAAAAACTTGTACACAAGTGTTCATAGCATTATTATTCATAGTAGTCAACAAAAGGAAAACGCCCAAATGTTCATCCACTGATGAATAGGTAACCAAACATTCGACACAATGGGATCTTATTTGGCAATGAAAAGGAAGTATTGATACATGCTAAGTTCATCCATCATGGATGAACTTTGAAAACAATATTCTAAGTGAAAGAAGCCAGTCACCAAAAAACAGCATACTGTGTAATTCCATTTATATGAAAATGCCCAGAGTAGACAAACCCATAGAAATAGAAAGTAGATTAGTGGCTGCCTAGGGATGGGGGTGGGGGGAATGGGAATGACTGCTAATAGGTACAAGGTTTCCTTCTGGGGTGATAAAATGTTCTAAAATTATATGGTGGTGATGGTTGTGCAATTCTGAATATGCTAAAAACCATTGATTGTACACTTTAAATGGTTGAATATTATGGAATATGAATGAAAAACAAAACATGATGCACTCTATCCCCCTCCCAAAAAATTTAAGAAACTAGCTTTGAAGGAAAATATAAAAGGCAACATCATATAATGGAAAGAAAATTGGCTAATAGTCAACACCTAGATTCTAGTCCTGCATTCACTACTTACTACTAACAACAAGGCCTAGGGCAAGTCTCTTTATTTCTATCTTTGGCCTTTTCATTTATTAAAGGATGAGGGTTCCATTTCTAGTATTTGGTGGCAATGATGTTTTTCTTGTTAGCCCGATAGAGTGGCTGTTGCATCAGATTCTCAAGGGACTTCATGATCCAACACGTGTAAGAGCTGCTGCTTTTGGCTTCAGCCCTGGACTCTCCTTATGGGAGAAAATCTGATGAAATACCTACAGGAGATCTCCAGGTCACAAGACCAATGAAACTTCCCTTTCTCAACAGGAATTGCATAGTATATTCCCCAAGGAATCCTGCAAAGAGAGAGGGGATCATGTTCCAACTCAGTTTTGATTGAAGCATTTGGTTCAGGCTATATCCTTCTCTTGCAGACCAAGAGGAGTGTGAGGGAGAGAATTAAAACACTATCTCTGCTCAAAATTATTTTCCTTATACTATATCAAGAACAAAACAAGAAACCTACCAAGTACAGACTCATCTCAAAAATGTTAACATTAATATGGAAGGGGACTGAATGTTTGTTTCAATCCTCTAGTCTCACTGATGTGGGAATCAATGACTAGAGGTTTATATGACTTGTTCACAGTCCCATTATCTAGAGAACTGGGACTAGAATGCTTGTCTGTAGATTCCAATTCTGATGCCTTTTTCTTTGACCTTGTGTAATACATCTTCTCAGGTGAATTTCACGGAGTGAGTGAGGGAAGATTAAGCCTTATATACACCTTAGTTTCATTTAATTTAACAATCATAATGATCAAATTACAAGTGAATGCTAAAGGAATTAAATCTCAGCCTTTATATGAAAGAATTACATCAATAAAATATAAGGCCAGTGTTTCCAAACCCTTGCTGAAAAGTTGGTATGCCTCCTGCCTCAGAACTTGGCCCTCTTCCCTTCTCTAGGCTCACTTTGTTGGTGATCCCATGCTGTCTCACTACTTTATGTACTCCTCTCTCTTCTTCATAACTCATATCTGATCCATCAGGAAATCCTGTTGTCTTGACCTTCAAAATATATCAAGAATCCAACCCCTTCTCCATTTTCATTGCTGCCATACTGATCCAAGCCACCTTTCTCCACTGGATTATTGCCATGGCCTCCCAACCATTCCCTTACTTCGGCTTGCTCTCTTAGATCTGATCTCAATATACCAGGCAAAGCAGTGCTTTAAAATGTAAGTCATATCATGTCAAAACTTTACTCAAAACCCAAAATGACTTCCTATAAAAGCTGAAGTTCCTTGGAGTGGCCTCCAACACCTATATGATCTATCTCTTCTGCTCATTCTGTTCTTGCCATGGTGATCTCCTCTCTATTCCTTGAGCAAGTCAGGTGTGCTTACCTTAGAGCCTTTGCTCTAACTGGTTCTTCTGCTGGCAATACTTTTCTGCAGGGGTAAATACTGATGTGTATGCAAGTTTGTGAAACTTCATCAAGAAATCACAAATACAAAATTAGAAGCAAGTCCTTGAAGGGGCATCTGCAAGTTAGGGATCTTGAAATTTAAGCTACATTAGCTTCATAGTAAATCTACTTCTTTTCTTTCTCAGATGTCTGCTTGGCTAACTTCCTTTCTTCCTTCAGAGTTTTTTTTTTCCTAATCTTATCTTCTCAATAAGGCCTGCCATCACTTCTCTGTATAATACTGAAACTTGTTCTTCCACTCCTCTACTTTTTAACCCCCATAGCACTTATTATCTCTTAACATACTATATAATTAACTTGTTTATTATATTTACTGCTCCTCCCCCACCACCTTGCTAGAATGTAAGCTCTAGGATCCCAAGTCCCTATAACAGTCTTGACACAGACTTGGTATTCAATAAATATTTGTGGAAGGAATGAATTTCAATTTCTTTAATGCCATTTTCAGAGCAATTAGAAAGAAGTAAAACTGTCACTATTTGCAGATGACATGATACTATATATAGAAAAGCCTAAAGAGGGGCGCCTGGGTGGCTCAGTCATTAAGCGCCTGCCTTTGGCTCAGGTCATGATCCCAGGGTCCTGGGATCGAACCCCGCATCGGGCTCCCTACTCAGCGGGAAGCCTGCTTCTCCCTCTCCCAGTCCCCCTGCTTTGTATTCCCTCTCTCACTGTGTCTCTCTCTCTGTCAAATAAATAAATAAAATCTTAAAAAAAAAAAAGAAAAGCCTAAAGACTCAACCAAAAAACTAGTAAAACCAATAAATGAATTCAGTAAGGTAGCAGAATGCAAAATTAATATACAGAAATCTGTTTCATTTCTATACACTAATAATGAAAAAGAAATTAAAAAAACAGTCCCTTTTACAACTGCATCAAAAAGAAAGTACCTAGGAATAAATTTAATTAAGGAGGTGAAAGACCTGTCCTCTGAAAACTGTTAAGACATTGATGAAAGAAATTGAAGATAATACAAACAAATGGAAAGGTATACCATGGTCATGGTTTGGAAGAATTTATATTGTTAAAATGTCCACACTACCTAAAGCAATTTATAGATTCAGTGTGATCCCCATCAAAATACCAACAACATTTTTCACAAAATTAGAACAAATGATCCTAAAATTTGTATGGAATCACGAAAGACACTGAATAACCAAAGCAATCTTGAGAAAGAAGAACAAAACTGGAAGCATCATAATCCCAGATTTCAAAACATACTACAAAGCTGTAGTAATCAAAACAGTGTGGTACTGGCATAAAACTACACATATTGTTTAATGGAACAGAATAGAAAGCTCAGAAATAAACCCATATGCAAGTGGTCAATTAATCTACAAAAAAGGAGGCAAGAATAGACAATGGGGAAAAGACAATTTCTTCAATAAATGGTGTTGGGAAAACTGGACAGCTATATGCAAAAAAAAAGAAAAATGGTGTAAAAAATGATCACGTTTTTACACTATACACAACAATAAACTCGAAATGTACTAAAGATCTAAATGTGAGACATGAAGCCATAAAACTCTTAATAGAAAACATAGGCAATAACTTTTTTTTTTTTTAAAGATTTTATTTATTTTTTAGAGAGCGAGAGAGAAACAGCATGAGAGGGGCAAGGGTCAGAGGGAGAAGCAGGCTCCCCGCTGAGCCGGGAGCCCGATGAGGGACTCGATCCCAGGACCCTGGGATCATGACCCGAGCCGAAGGCAGACGCCTAACCATCTGAGCCACCCAGGCGCCCCAGGCAATAACTCTTGAACATTGACCTTAGCCATATTTTTCTGGAAACGTCTTCTTAGGCGAGGGAAACAAAACTATTGGGACTACATCAAATCTTTGCAGAGCAAAGGAAACCATCAACAAAACAAAAAGGCAGCCTATTGTATAGCAGAAGATATCTACAAATTATATATCTGATAAAGGGTTAATATCCAAAATATATAAAGAACTTATTTAACTCAACACCAAAAAAAACAAATAATCTGATTTAAAAATGGGCAGAGGACCGAATAGTCATTTTTCCAAAGAAAACATAGCTGACGACAGATCCATGAAAAGATGTTCAACATCACTAATCATCAGGGAAATGCAAATCAAAACCACAGTGAGCTATCACCTCACACTAGCCAGAATGGCTAGCATCAAAAAGACAAGAAATAAGATACGGAGAAAAGGGAACCCTTGTGCATTGTTAGTGGAAATATAAATTGGTTCATCCACTGTGGAAAACAGGATGGGGTTTCCTCAAAAAATTAAAAATGGAAATACCGTTAATTCAGTAATTCCACTCATCCAAGAAAACAAAAACACTAATTAAAAAAGATATATTCATGCCTATGTTTATTGCCACATTACTTACAATAGCCAAAATATGGAAGTACCCCAGTGTCTACTGATGGATGAATGGATGGATAAAGAAGATGTGGTGTGTGTGTGTGTGTGTGTGTGTTTGTGTGTGTGTGTGTGTGTATAATATTACTCAGGAATAAAACAGAATGAAATCTTGCCATTTGTGACAACATAGATGGACCTAAAGTGTATTATGCTAAGTGAAATAAGCCAGTCAAAGAGAAAGACAAATATCATATGATTTCACTTACACGTGGAATCTAAAAAACAAAACAAATGAACAAATGAAAACAGAAACAGACTCTTAAATACAGAGAACAACTGGTGTGTGTGTGGGGGGATGGGTGAAATAGGTGAAGGCAATTAAGAGGTAGAAACTTCCAGTTGTAAAATAAGTAAGTCACAGGGATCAAAAGTACAGCATAGGGACTATAGTCAATAATATTGTAATAACATTGTATGGTGACAGATGGTAGCTACATTTATTGTGATGGGCATTATGTAATGTATAGAATTGTTGGATCACTATATTGTACACCTGAAACTAATATAACACTGTATATCCACTAAGCTTCAATTTTTAAAAAATAATTTTAAAACATCAAAGCAATTGGAACTCCTAGACCTGGCATATGCTAAATGCTTAGTCATCATCTTGAAGGTTAAATTAATTTTTAAAAAAGGTTAAATGAGTAAATACTGTTCATCTAGTATCTAGCATGTGCCAAGCTCTTTTTCACATTCCCTTGACAATCCCACTAGGTATCTACTATTATTATTCCCATTTTACAGATGAGAGAACCAAGTTTAAATATATTGCCCTTGCTCACATAGCTCAGAAATGACCAAATGGAATTAAACACAGGTATGTCTGATTCCAAAGACTGTGATCTTTCCATTCTGCTGGTAGCCAGTGCCATTGATTAACCCAGTTTCTTCCTGGCATGGCTGAGAGAAACAGTAGAAAAAAACTGCGTGAATTTGAGATTAATGCAGAGCTCCAAAAAGTATTTGCTGTGGAATCCTGAGTTTCCATTTTCTCATCTGTAAAATGAGTCTCACAGAGCCTACTTTGAAGGAGAGATAAGAGAAGTAAAAAAGGTAGTGTTTAAGAAAGGGGCTTTAATAAGCATTTAATAAATATTCCCTTCAAAGGATTTGAAAGGGTTTATAATTAAACACACATTCATAAATAGCATTTGGAGGAGCGTGCGAGCCAGTTGCTATGGGGAAGCCAGTGGCAGGGCTTTTGTGGAGCCAAGCACACAGAGGCTGAGCTCAAGAGAACAATGTAGGAGTGGGGCAGAGAAGACCTGCAAACCACAAGGGAATGAAAGAAACACTTTTCTGAAGTTACATTTTGTCCTTGCCTCCTACAAGCTGGCTTGCTCATATCTTTCAGTAAGACCCTGGAGTGGGTCTTTTTTCAACACTTCACTGAACAAGTGTCACAGGATACCTGGAGTTTCCTGGAATTGAGTCATCTTATACAATTTCAAATATTTGAAGTGCTAAATGAAAAAGAAAACTAACTTCTTGTGATATTTCTGCCAAGCTTCTTTGGGAACAATAGATGAGGAAAGCCAATCTGGCAGCATTTAATGTAGGAGAGGTTGAGCCAAAGGCTAGGAGGGTCCATAGGTGAGGAGTGACTGGCTAGTACTCACTAGACTCTAGTGAACTGGGCTGAGGGCCCAGAGCTTGCCTCATGTACCCCTGCAGCCAACCTCTTATGCTGATACTGGCATGGGGCAAGCAGCATTGATTCATGTTATTTTATTTTCTTCTTAAGGCTACCTGGGGACATTCTGGATATTTTTTTTTTTAAGGATTTTATTTATTTATTTGACAGAGGGAGAAAGGGAGAGAGAGAGCATGAGCAGAGGGAGGGGCAGAGGGAGAAGCAGGCTACCTACTCAGCAGGGAGCCCGACTCACGGCTCTATCCCAGATCATGACCTGAGCCAAAGGCAGACGCTTAACTAACTGAGCCACCAAGGCGCCCCTGCATGTTCTTTAAATAATTTAATCTTACGATTAGATAAATTGGCATCTGTAAAATATTATAAAAGA
This sequence comes from Leptonychotes weddellii, assembly GCF_054177405.1. Taxonomy (NCBI): domain Eukaryota; kingdom Metazoa; phylum Chordata; class Mammalia; order Carnivora; family Phocidae; genus Leptonychotes; species Leptonychotes weddellii. The sequence continues at coordinate 96,182,069 of NC_138369.1, read as the reverse complement.
AAAATTTTAATACTCATAAACCTACAATCTTGATATGGCAACAACTAAAAAGTGTTTTATAAAGCCTGTGCCCATATATCTAATATATGTGACATTCTTGATTTTCTAGCTCCATAATACACAGTTCTGATATTGAGGAAGGTGGGACAGTAAGATAAATAAGACATGTGTCAGGATTAAGTTCAGTTGTGAGGAATAGAGCCCTCAAAAATAGCAGCTTAAACAAGGTAGAACGTTGTCTTTCTTTCACTTAAAAGAAATCTATAGGTCAGTACAGAAGTAGCATGGTGCTCCATGATCATCAGGGACTAGAACTCCTTACAGCTTTCTCTATTTGCCATCCTTGGGCTGTGGCACTTGATGACTGCTGGAGCTCCCCTCCTGAAGCAACTGGAAAATGAAAGGGAAGTTGAAGGCTTCACCTCTTCCTTTTTAGGAGACTTCCTGTAATTTTCACAGTTGCCCCTTTTTTTTCTGCTTACATCTGATTGGCCAGAACTTAGTCACATGGCTGTACCCAGCTGCAGAGGAGGCAGGGAAATGTAGTCTATTAAGGTTTTGTTATAAGGAACGACCAATATTCACAATCTGCCTCTACTTGCTTTTGACTTTGAAAAACCTCTGATGAACAACTGATTATCTCTGGTGTTCTGAATACTAGATAAGAATGTTTATTTATCATATTTAATTTTCATATAGTCAATAAGATGCCATAGGGTGAGAGTCAATAGCTATCTAAAATCATGAAACAAAATGGGATGCAATAACAACTCAAGATATGGGTTTAAAATCTCATTCATTTTCCACGGAGTTGCCTCAGCTGACCTATGATGGCAGGTGAGCAAAATCCCAGAAAACTATTTAAAATTTTTGTACTGAGGTAGTAATATCTTTGTGTAAATTGTTTAGTAGGAAGTTTTTTTAATCATTAGATAGTTTAATATATATATATATAATTTTTAGAAGACATTATATGCTTAAGAAATATGATTAAATTCTTAAGTCTGATCTATTAGATGGAAAATTGTTTAAACTTGCAAAGATTTTTTGTGAGATAAGTCTGCATCATTAAGTGTTTGAGAGAATAAGATAAGGTAAACTCATAATTGTGGTTTGAAATATCTAAAGGAATCTGATTATGTAGAAAGTATTTACTGTTTAAAAAATTCTCATTCATTAAATTTATGAATGAGCAGAAGGTGTTCCATTTGATTTATAAAAGATATGATCTAATACGTAGTAGCATAAAATACAATATAAAAATAATATCTGTGTATTGCATTTCATGGCTTAAAAGACATGAGCTTTACAAATGAAAAGCTTTATCATAATGGATATTAATTAAAAAGCAAGTAATTGGGGGTGCCTGGGTGGCGCAGTCAGTTGAGCACCTAACTCTTGGTTTCTGTTCAGATCGTGATCTCAGGGTCGTGATCTCAGGGTGGTGAGATGGAGCCCTGAGTTGTGATCCCTGCTCAGTGGGGAATCTGCTTGAGATTCTCTCTCCCTCTCCCTCTGTCCCTCCCACTTGTGCTCTCTCTCTCTCTCTTTCTCTCAACTAAATAAATAAATCTTTGAAAAAAAAAGCAAGTAATTGGGAGTCCTCCTTTCAACATACAGAAGCCCTCTCTGTCATTAAAAAGCCACCAATGGGCATTATTTTCTCCATTTCATAGATGAAGAAATTAAGCCTCAGAGTGGTTAAGTAATTTCCCTTTCCCACAATGAGTCACACAGCTGGGATTCAAACTGAACTTTCCTCACCTTTCCTCAGGTAAGGCTAAATTCTGTTTCTAGAAGGGAGCTCTGGGCTGTCCCAGCCTAGCAGTAGGTAGGAAGCCAAGGGTCAGGTAAATTGTATTTCACTCTGGTTAAAATTGAGGTACCCTGGCTAAATGCCTCTGCAGTGAGAGCTTCAAGGACTCCTCACATGAGTGATAAAAACAAAAGCTGTTGGGACTTCATCAAGATAAAAAGCTTCTGCACAGCAAAGGAAATAGTCAACAAAACAAAGAGGCAATCCACGGAATGGGAGAAGATATTTGCAAATGACGCTACAGATAAAGGGCTAGTATCCAGGATCTATAAAGAACTTCTCAAACTCAACACCCAAAAAGCAAATAATCAAGTAAAAAAATGGGCAGAAGACACGAACAGACACTTCTCCAAAGAAGACATATGAATGGCTAACAGACACAGGAAAAAATGTTCAACATAATTAGCCATCAGGGAAATTCAAATCAAAACCACATTGAGATACCACCTTACACCAGTTAGAATGGCAAAAATTGACAACGCAAGAAACAACAAATGTTGGAGAGGATGTGGAGAAAGGGGAACCCTCTTACACTGTTGGTGGGGATGCAAGTTGGTACAGTCACTTTGGAAAACAATGTGGAGGTTCCTCAAAAAGTTAAAAATAGAGCTACCCTATGACTCAGCAATTGCACTACTGGGTATTTACCCCAAAGATAGAGATGTAGTAAAAAAAAGGGCCACATGCACCCCAGTGTTCATAGCAGCAATGTCCACAGTAGCCAAACTGAGGAGCTGAGATGCCTTTCAACAGACAAATGGATAAAGAAGATGTGGTCCATATATACAATGGAATATTACTCAGCCATCAAAAAGGATGAATACCCACCATTTGCATCGACATGAATGGAACTGGAGGGGATTATGCTAAGTGAAATAAGTCAAGCAGAGAAAGACAATTATATGGTTTCACTTTTATGTGGAACATAAGGAATAGCATGGAGGACATTAGGAGAAGGAAGGGGAAAATGAAGGGGGTGGAATTGGAGGGAGAGACGAACCATGAGAGACTATGGACTCCTGGAGACAATCTGAGGGTTTCAGAGGGGAGGGGGATGGAGGATGTGTTAGCCCGGTGATGGGTATTAAGGAGGGCATGTATTGCATGGAGCACTGGGTGTTATATGCAAATAATGAATCATGGAACACTACATCGGAAACTAATGATGTACTGTATGGTAACATAACATAATTTAATTAATTAATTAAAAATAAAAAATAAAAAAAGCTATATTTGTGTTTTTAATTAATTTGTTTTAATTGAAAATTTAATATATACACATAATAAACAAGTCCAATAAAAAATTTCAGAAAATACAAAAGAGTCTGTGAAAAGTAAGTTGTTCTGCTTTCCTTACTTCAGAACCCAGTAGTTCCCTAGAGGCAACCACTGTAAATAATTTCTTATGCATGTTTCCAGAAGTATTCCAAGCATATGCTAGTACATTTGTAGCCAGGTGTATTTACTTCCCCTCTTTAAACTTTTCACTGTATGCTCTCTTCATACTGTTTGCATTTTTTTTTTTAACTAGGTATATATTACTTTTTCAAAAACAAGTAATTTTGCTCAGTTTTTTCAGTTGGGTGGGAAAGCATCTTTCAAACTCTGTTCCTTGGATCACAAGTTTGTACACTGGTCATGGAGGTTCTCTCAGCACATCTGGAATCACACCATAGCTAACTGAACTGCTCACTGATAATACCAATCTCAGAGCAACAGGTGCTGTGATTGAGGAGATTGTGCCTGGATGTGCCCTCAAGGCAGTTTATCTGTGATTGTTCATCCTTCTCTCCGGTTCCCCGTTCTCTGCACACAGTTGAATTATTGCTGAGGGCTGGGATATCTCTGATTTGCTTCAGGATTTCAGACTTTTCTGAGATGAGTTCCTCTGAGTTCTGTCAAAATAATAGGTGTGCAGTAACTTTGCAACTATGAAACACTGTACCCAGTCTTGATTACCAGGGAGCAGAGAAGTCTCTGTTGAAGAATCAGTGGGAGAATGCTTAGTATTATTTAAACAGTTCAGGAAAATAGCTAATCATAAGAGAATCTTATGCAAGAATGTACAGTTGCCTAGATACTAGCAATAACCAGTGAAGCCAGTGTTTCCCCACACTTTGGGCATTAAAACACCATCTTCACCGTTTTTTGTTTTTTGTTTTGTTTTGTTTTGTTTTGTTTTGTTTTTGCTATATCCAAGTATACTTCTGCTATTTACTTATTTTTAATAGAAGCATTTTTATTTAAATTAAATGTATTAAACAATTCCCTACACAGTAGCTAGAGTGATATTTGTAAAATGTCAATCAGATCACATCACCCCTCTGCTCAGAATCTTCCAATAGCTTTCATCTGATTTAGAATATAAACTGTCTACAAGGATCTGTATGACCTGTGCCCTCTAAATGGCCTTCTCACCTCCTCTACACTCACCATCAATTAGCCTCATCCACAATGGCCTCCTTGATATTTCCCCAATATGTCAAGCTCATTCCCATTACAAAGTCTTTGCATTCTCAGGGGGCTCTGCCTAGAATGCTCCTCTTCTAGATATCTCCTTGTTCCACAACCTTAATACATTTATGTCTCAGATATCTATCTCTTCCTCAGAGAGGTCGATCTGACCAACCTACTCAAAATGGCACTTTCTCATCATTATATGCCCCTTACCCAGCTTTACTGTCCGTCTTGGCTTTTATCAACACCCAAAATATTATACAATTATTTATTTAATTATTATCTACCTCCCCCAACTGGAATATAAGCTCTAAGAATTTGGGGCCCTTATTTTTAGTTGGCTGTTGAATTCCCAGAGCCTAGAATAATGCCTGGCACGTAGTAAAGTACTTAATAAGTAATTGTCAAATGGATGGACAGATAAATGAAACAGATTTGATTGACTGGGAATAGACTCTCTTATTTAATAAGGGAGGCTTCACAAATAAATGGGATGGATGGATTAGTCAGTAAAGGTTACAGAGAAAGCTGTCTAGCCTTTTCTTTTTTCAAGTGAATAAAGATACTACCATCCTTTAACTAACTAATGTGCCCAGATGGATCTAAAATGTGGATAATTGGGAGCAAATCCTTAAAAAGAAAACCCTGAAAATGTAGATGATATTTTTTTTTTTGATTTCTCATTGGGAAAGAAATTTTCCACACAGTGAAAAAATAAAAAATAAAAAGATCAATACATTTGAATTCACAAATACTCTTAATTTCATTAGAATAATTACTGTATTAAGCATTTTTTGTTTTTGCACTCCTCAGAGAAATGCAAATTGAAATCACAATAAATTATCATTACACACCTATTACAATGGCTAAAAACCAAAATAAAATAACAGAAACAAAACTGGCAATACAAAGGAGCAGTAAAGATGTGGGACAACTGAAATTTTCATACAGTCTTGGTAGGAATACAAAATGGTAGAGCTATTTTGGAAAATAATCTGGCAGCTTCTTATGAGGTTAAATATACACTTACCATATAATCCAGAGGTTCCACTTTGAGGTATTTACCCAAGAGAGATTAAAATTTATGTTCAAATACTTGTATGTACACGTCCATGGTGGCTTTATTCATTATTGAGAAAAGCTGGAAATAACCCAAATGTGCTTCACATTGATAAACAAAATGTGGGATTCCATATACAATAGAATACTACTCAGCCACAAAAAAGGAACAAAGTACTAACATACACAATAACATGGATGAATTTCTCAAATGCTTTATGCTAACTGGAATAAGCCAGACTCAAAAGCCTATATTCTGTATAATTTCATTTATATGACATTCTGGAAAAGCAAAACTATAGAGACAGAAAACAGGCAGTTGCCAGTTGCTCGAGGTGGGAGAAGGGTTAACTACATAAGGGCATGGGGAAACTCTTTGGAAGTGATGGAAATATTCTATATTTGATTGTAATAGTGGTCACCTGACTGCATGTGTTTATGGAAATTCATAGAACTTTACACTAAAAAGGGCAAATTTTACTATATGTAAAATATACCACAGTAAACCTGGCTTTTTTTAAAAAAAGAATAAGATTAAAAGATAAGCAACTGGAAAATATTTTTTAAAAGCATGATAAAGTATTTATATTGTTCGTACATAAATAGTACATAAAATTGTTAAGAGAAACACTGGTTGCTAAATAGCAAAGGAAAATTTATTCTAACTAGTAATCAAAATTAAAGCACATCGAGATACCATTTCCTATGTTTATTCTCTTCCTCCGTTGCCTTTTTTGAAAAGTTAATACAGAATCCTGGTAACAGTGTGAAGGGCTATATATGCTCACACAATTTTGGTGAGAGTGTAAATTGTTTCAGATCTTCCTGGGAAGCAGTTTGGCAAATCTCTATCAAGAGATTAAGAAGTGTTCATACTTCCTGTCCCAGTAATTTTACCTCTGTGAATTTATCCTCAGGAAATAAACCAAGTTGTGAGAATAGTTTTATGTGTGAAGATGGTTGGTACAAATTATTTACAACAGTAAAAGTTTGGAACAACCTAAGTGGCTACATTAAGATAATGTTTAAATCCTATTCATCCTTCGGCTCAACTAAAACATTGCCAATTAACGAGGTTTTCTTCATTAATTAGGGATCCTATTCCGCTGTGTGCAATAGAAACCACAGATAGATACCTCAGATAGGTGTCTCTCTTTCTCGTTTATCCAGAGGTCTACCCATGGGGCAGCAGTTCCCTGACACCAGCAGGTTCCAAGCTCTTTCTGCCCTTCTGTTTCACCTTCCTCCGTGTGGGGCTTCTCTATTCATGGTAACCTCGTCGTCACAAGGTGGCTGACCCACCTCCAGCCATGCATCTGCATTCCAGATAGGGAGAGAAAAAGAAAGCAATAAGGAAAGGAGATATCTATAATGGGAAAGCAGACTTTTTCAGAAATCCAGGAGACTTTCACTTGAATATCATTGGCCAGTATTATGTCAAATAGATAGCACTGTTTGCAAGAGACAGAGCAAACTGTAGTTCTTTTTGGTTTTGCTGTTGGTGGTCGTGGTGTTGGTGGTTTTTGGGTTCTGGTTTTTGTTGTACATAGTACAATAAGGATATATTAGTAAGGAAAAGAGAACTAGTGGTGCCTGCCCACATCTTTGATTTTACTAGTCAAATTTATTTCCCTGGATTGTGCCAGATACACACTGGAAATTTTTACTATTTTCATTCCCCCCTTCCTAGCTTCCAGAGGGACTCTAATCCCATAAATATAGTTTTTCTTTAGGCAAAGAACACAAAAGTTTGTCACATTTTGTATTTTCTTAATTACTATCACCTTTTATATTGCTTCTGGGGCCTTTCATGCAGTGTGCACAATGCCTGGAGTCTAAGAGCATTTTTCCCCCCCAGGGGCCTGAATATTTGAAACCTGAAAAAATCACATTGGTTTTTAAAAGCACACAAAAAAATGGTGATATCAAAAATCATTAAATATTTAGTTAAATGTCTACAAAATATATAGCCATGTTAAATACATTAATTGCTATATTTAGTATTCACAAAAATGTTATTACGTTTGAAATATATTTGCAGGTTATGTTCTTATTTTCCTGCATATGCATAATGATTATACAGAAATCATAGCCAACCAGAAACTAAACAATTTTCTCCTAGCTTTAGCAGACATTACAGTTGCCTCCCCATATCCTTTCCAGCTAGATTATAGCTCCAGCCCTTTCACAGTACCTGTAATTCTAAGTCAGTGATTGAGTTAGGAATAGAGAGGTCAAAGCCATTCAGGTCAATGAAACATGAGTTTGTGTGTGCTAGGGAAGCTCTATGTTCTTTTTAGTGCCAACCTCATTAGAAATGAATGACCTATTTAAGGTTTAAGAATTGTGCAGATCTCATAATCTCACTCCCTAGTTTATTTGAAGGGCACTGAGGCTCATGGATTTAGGAAATGTACTCAAAGTTTGCCATAATAAAATACCACAGACTGGATAGTTTAAACAACAGCAACTTTTGACAGTTTTGGAAGCTGGAAGTCCAAAATCAAAGATGTCGACAAGTTTGGTTTCTTCTGAGGCCTCTGTCCTTGGCTAGCAGATGGCTGCCTTCTTTCTGGGTACTCACATGGTCCTTCTTCCATGCTTGTGTACCTCTGGTGGTGTCTCTCTCTGCATCCAAATGTCCTTGTCTTATAAGGACACCAGTAAGATTGGATTAAGGCCCACCCTAAGGACTTCATTTTAACTTAATCACCTCTTTAAAGGGCCTGTTTCCAAACGCAGTCATGTTTTCAGGTACTGGGGATTAGCGTTTCAACATATGAACTTTAGGGAGGGAGACACAATTTGTCCATAATAGTTGCATTATACTTTCTTACCACAGTGCTAGAGGTCAGACTAGGACACCACATTTCCTGATTCCCAGCTGTGCTTTCTTACCACAACGAAAGGAATATTGGGAATTTCTGTGTAATATCTGTATGGATTATGATGAAAATTTTTAGAAGAAATTAAGGGAGCATTTAGAAGGAGGGGGATGTGAAGGTTCATCAGCAGTAAAGCTGGAAGAAATGTGGAAGCTCCAAAAAGCCTGTCTGAGCTGTCAGTTCTAGAACCCAATTATACAGAAAGGGCATTTTTATTTTATGATCCAGAAAACTGGAACATATCTACACTATCCAGTAATAGAGGATCAATTGGGTAAATTATGGTGTATCTATCCACTTAGAATAATATGTAGCCTTAAAAATTATGAAGTAGATATGTATTTCTTAACATAAAAAGATAAGCATGACAAAATTTAAAAATTAAAAAAATAGATTACATAACTATATAATCTGGTTTAAAAACATACATACGGGGCGCCTGGGTGGCTCAGTTGGTTAAGCGACTGCCTTCGGCTCAGGTCATGATCCTGGAGTCCCAGGATCGAGTCCCGCATCGGGCTCCCTGCTTGGCGGGGAGTCTGCTTCTCCCTCTGACCCTCCTCCCTCTCATGCTCTCTGTCTCTCATTCTCTCTGTCTCAAATAAATAAATAAAATCTTTAAAAAAAAAAAAAACATACATATGTGTATACATGTAATTACTGGCAGTATACACATAAAACTATTAGTACTGGATAAGTGGATTATGAAAAATACTTTTTCCTCTTTGATTACTGTTTTCCTAAAAAAAAAATTAAACCTGGAAAGTTTGTGTATGGAATACTGAGAAAGGCCTCCATATCCAGGGATCAAATGTAGGGATTTTTTTTTCTTTTCCTTTGGCTCATCAAGCCTGCAGCAATCAGCAACAAAGTAGGCAAACTCTGGACAAAACCCTGCAAACCAGCTGCTGCCCTGGTGGATCTCCCTCCATTCAATGCAGAATTCTTAGTTCAGGAGGTAGTGTTCCTGCTTTTCCTTAGGGGCTTGGCATCCTGCCTGCCCCCTCCCTGCGTCGGAAAAGTTACTTTATTTTGTACTTCTCTCCACCGTTTCCAGCCACTGTGGGGGGCAAAGCCCATCTTCCCTTTGCCCATTTTGAAGGCAAAGGCCATGAGCTACATAAGCCTGGAGAGCCTCCCCTGGAACTTCACCATGAGTGGTGCACAGCCAACAGATCTCCTAAGCACATGCAGGCCTGGTCCACCTGGCTCCTTCCTCATGCCTAGTGAAATGATTAGTCCCAGTAGCAAGCCCTTTGAGTTGTTTGGAACTATCTTTTCCTTGCCTGCTCCCAACTCTGAACACGTACACTTGCCTCTGTATGTGTATGAACACATGCAGTAGCCTTTTAGTTATCACATGATCAGCACAAAACACAGTACTTACCAAGTGTTACATCCTACCATCCATTCTGGGAGAACGAGCGTTAGAGAGGCTCCATGCAGCATGATTTCAGGTACTGGCCAGGCATTTAGAAAAGGGCCTTGTGCCTGGCTTCTGGTCTGAAGCTTGCTAGAATTATTTAATGACCATTTTCTGCTAACTTTAGCCTCCTGGAATTTCCCTCTTGGAGAGCTGAGGCTAGAAAGCAAGTCCTTAGATTCCCCGTGTGATGGAAGAGTGGTACCAGAGTCAACCTAAGGTTTTATCAGCAATCCGGATCCCCTCCTCCCTCTCAGAGCCTTGGTCTCTAACTCACCAGCACCAAGGAGAAGGGAGAAGTGGCAGGGCACTGGCAAGAAGGTGGTCCACGTAAAAATGATTGTGATTTGGAAACTGGACAGGAGACTTGCTGGTTGTTGTACATTTTTTACCTGCTATTTTAGAATAAAGAAGTAAAAACGTGGCTGTTTTTTTTTTTCTCCAACCTTGGGAAACCAACTGATAAAATAGAGTAATGCCAATGAAACTCTCTCTGAAGCCCCAGTAAGCTTAATACTAATCACAGACTCCAGGAATATTCTATATGATTTTTAGTGCCTTCAGTGTTGCCGTTTTTCCTTGCAAAGAAATGAGATAAATGGAGGCAATGAAACATATTAAGTAAATTCTTGTGTGGGAAAAAGTCTGAGTTCTCATATGCTTTCAGTTAGTTTAGTCTCTTGATTATATTGACTGATAATAGTGTCTTGTTTTCATAAGTGGACAGTGTTGCAATTTATTTCTATTGGCAATTAGGAATTACAATGTAAATGCCAGATCAGTAGTATAGAAATTAAGTACAGATTTGCCTTGAGGCAACTTCACTTTTATTGGTCAACAGCATCGTGAGTAGTAAAAAGATTGCTTGAGATATAACTATGTGAGTGGAAGCCATTGATACATGATTCACATGGATTCTCTTTTTTTTTTTAAGATTTTATTTATTTATTTGAGAGAGAGAGAATGAGAGACAGAGAGCACGAGAGGGAAGAGGGCAGAGGGAGAAGCAGACCCCCCGCCGAGCAGGGAGCCTGATGTAGGACTCGATCCCGGGACTCCAGGATCATGACCCGAGCCGAAGGCAGTCGCTTAACCAACTGAGCCACCCAGGCGCCCCTCACATGGATTCTTTGTAGGAAAATAAATCTGTTGTCATCCACGGCAAATATTTGTTTAATTTTCAGTCTCCTACTGGTGTCTAGGACCTTCACAGAAGGGAGGACGTCACACACTGTGCAGGGTCACAAGGGGATTGTACTTGGGAGTTGAGTGAACCAGCAGGAGATGTGGGAGGCAGCCTTTGTAGTAAGAAGAAGGTGGGGTGCTTCCTGGTTTCCATGAGAGAAAGTGATTGGCTTGCTTGAATAATTTCACAGGCTGACAGGAAAGTAAGATACATTAGGTTGAGGTCCAGGTAGAGCGTAGCTGGTCCAGCTATTAGGAGAACCAGCCAAGTGGGGAGCCTTTCTTACCTGGTGGGGGACATACTTGGCAAAAGCAGGAATACTCATGGTTAGGCCTTTGGGGCCCCATGAGGCTCAAAGATGTCCAGGTAGTGCATGGAATTTAGGCCTTACACTATAGGTACAAAAGAAGAATAAGACATGGTTCCTGACTGCGAAGAGCTTGAATTTTCCAGGCTGAGATAGAGGTGGGGGTCGGAGATGTGGGAGAGTCAGACTATTATAAATGGTTCTGACTAAGTGCAGGAGCACATCTGAGCATGTAGAGGTAATTGGGTACAATAATTGGAACAGACAGACTTCATAAAAACATGGTGTTTGGCTAGAACTTCAGAGGTAGGTAGAATGCACGGTTGCGGGGGGAGTCAAGTAGGGTACATATCAGAAAATGAATGAGGTGGTAAAGTTCTTGGTTATGTTTAAAGAACACCTAATTCCTTTCTTCAACATATACTTTTCGAGGGCCTACTCAGGGCACAGGCCACACAGGGTATAGGGTAAAAAAGAAGCTCTAAGGACAGCATGGGCCTTGCCTGTTGGGCTGTCTTGTCTGGGTTGGGGGTGAACTATGGGGCAGTGGCATCCCAGGAAGGCACTTGGCTGAGGCCTGCATTCACTGAGGGCCCCAAGTATGGATTTTGGACATAATTTCCTATGAGATAAAAATAACCACACAAATACACCAATGGGAGAAGAAGCTACTCTATTTGTAATTTTAAATGTTGTAAAAACTTAAAATATACTACAATTTTAATACCTTCTCTATCATTTATGTTTTAATATATCAGGACCATTAAAATAAATGGAAGTAGTCCTGGGGTCCCCTACCTTCAGTGAGGCCCTGCTAGCAAGATGGCTCCCTGTGGTCCCCATCCCACCACAATCTGCTGGGTCTTCAGGGCTTACCTCTGGACTCTTTCCTCTTCAGTCCATGCTGAGCATTCCCAGCTCAGTGCCCCCGGAGCAATCTGGGCTTGTTCTCTCCTGTGGAGCAGTTGGTACTTAATGCTCCAGCCAACTGAGCTACTCAGCAAGTACAGGCAGCCACAAACAGAGAAAGAAGCCTCTAAATTACTGAAGGGAGCGCTATGTTCTTTCCAGTACAGGGCAGTCATTTCTGGGTTGTCCAGTACAAGTGTGTACCTCCTAAGATATTTATCGGAGACTTATTTCACCTCTTGTACTTGGCAACCAAAACACATAGATGCATACCAACATGTCCTCAGGTTTGTTCTAATTTTATATCCCAAATACGCTCTGAGAGAGAAGATAAAGATGTGTTCTCTGGCTCCAGGAAATTTATTGTGAACTTAACTTTCTCTTCCTTAATGAATGACTAATGCGCTATGTATTATTTATTTATGATACACCAAATAGTTTAGCTCGTAAGATATAAAGAGAAAGGAAGCTCACCATCTCTTCAGGAATCAACAATGACAACAACAAAAAAACTGTAAAAAAAGGGAGAGAGAGAAGGAAAAAACCTTTCCTGGATACAATTATCTCTGTTAGCAATTAAGTCCAAAAGCTGTAATATAAAATGGCTAAAATTCTTATGGCAAGAAATGAACTTGTCCCAAAATAAATGGATGTACAGATGAGCCCAGAGAGTACAGCCAAATTAAGAGTCAGATTTTGGGGGTGGGGTGGGGTGGATGTGCGCAAACATCACATTAGCCATTCTGAGAACTGTTTGCAGATTTTAAAGACAGCTGTGACTACCTTCACAATGACTCCATGGGTGATGATGTTCTAGATCTGGACATCAGGAAATCTCTAAGTATGTATGAAATCAGTTAGAAGGAAGCCATGCTGACCCTAAATGCAATTATGGGTTCAGTTAACACCTTAGTAGGAAAAGAAAATACCCAATGTCTGTTAAAGACTCACTAAAGCATATAATGTCCTGGAACAGGGAATCATTGTACTGTACATTCTTGCAGGAAGTGTAACATTTCAGATGTGTTCTTTCAGACTGGAGGTTATTTGGGAAATGAGTGTATAAGAGTCATAAGACTGAGACAAATCACCACTCACATCCTGAAGAAATTCTGACTTCATCTTTGGACTGTGGTTTTCTTTGGACCCCTGAGTTGCTTTTTGAACCATAATGTATGTGTAAAACCAACCAAAGAGGCTCTCACATGAATCTTGGGGAGGTATAAACGTGAGATTACAGGATGCTAGACACTGAACTAATGCGGGCATTGCTAAAACACTAATTTTAGCCCAGTATCTCTTAGTGTTATTGCTTTGCTCCTGATCGGCTCAGTGAGCATTCAATCGGGAAGGTTCTCGCATCTTGGCCCACTTTACCAGGCTTGGGAGGTACTATAATTTCTCTGTTTACTCTCACTCATAAAAATGTACTGACTGGGATCTAAGGCAGCTATATGAAAAAGTAATTACATGAACAAATGCACACATAACTTCATTTTGTCTTACACTCAAGCTGCCTCATCACCTAACTTAGCCACTGTACACTGTTGCCAGGTCCACCTCAGGGCGGGGACTAAGGTGAGGGGAGTGAGGCACTTACCTTGGGCACAGACTTTACGGGGATGCCAAAAAAATTCAGCAGTCGAGATAAATGATATATATTTTTTTGATTTTCCCATTTTTTAAAACATTTTTTATTTAAATTCAATTAATTAACATATAATGTATTATTGGTCTCAGAGGTACAGGCCTGTGATTCATCAGTCTTATATAATACCCAGTGCTCATTATATCACATGCTCTACTTACTGTCCATCACCCAGTTACCCCATCCCTCCACCCCCCTCCCCTCCAGCAACCCTCAGTTTGTTTCCTAGGATTAAGAGTTTCTTATGGTTTGTCTCCCTCTATAGTTTCATCTTGTTTTAAGGATAAATGATATTTTAATACAATGTTCTTAAAACCAAAGTGACAAACCATGGCTCACAGGCTAGCTGCCTATTTTTTTAAATTAATTTATTTATTTGAGAGAGAGAGCAGGGGGAGGGGCAGAGGGAGAGGGAGAGAAACAGACTCCCCACTGAGTGAGGAGTCTGACACTGGGCTCGATCTCCTAACCCTGAGATCATGACCTGAGCCAAAATCAAGAGTCAGACGCTTAACCAACTTAGCCACCCAGGCACTCCACCTGTTTTTATAAATAGAGTTTTATTGGAACCAGGGCCAGGATTAGGCAAAAAATGAGTGAGACAGGATTATGCAAATGCAGCATCAAATCCTGTCTGTATTTCAATTTTTATTTTTTCAAATCATGGATTTTTTTCCCCATTAATCCTGGCTTCTAAAAATTTTGCCATAGATCTAAATTCCAACCTATCTCCCACTCCCATCAATCCTGGCCAAATCATCCTATATTAACAGCATCAGCTGGTGTTTAGTGCACAAAGCTGGCCACACCCCACTGGTGTTTTCTTTCCTCCTTCTTAGAGATGTTTCTGTGTTGTCCTGTTTTTTCCAGCTCACAGTTGGGTTAATCCCACCACAGACTGTCATTTTCTTATTCATATGTATGTAGTTCTTTTTTTCTTTCTTTTTTTTTAAGATTTATTTATTTGAGAGAGAGAGAGAGTGGAGGAGGGAGGGGCAGAGGGAGAGAATCTCAAGCAGACTCCTCACTGAGCGCAGAGCCCCACGCAGGGCTCGATCTCATGACCCTAAGATCATGACCTACCTGAGCCACCCAGGGAACCCAATTATTTTTCAACATCCTTTTCTTCCTGTCTTCAAATTACCAGGGTGAATTTTGACTTAGAATATTTAAAAAATAACTCGTTTGGCGCGGGAAGCCTGCTTCTCCCTCTCCTATTGCTTCCCCCTGCTTGTGCTCTCTCACTCTCTCTGTCAAATAAATAAAATCTTTAAAAAAAAAAAAATAACTCGTTTGGAAGTGAAAGAAAGCAAAGTAAAAAACCTTCTGGGGCTGGGGAGGGGGGGACTGTCAACAGTGTGACAAGTTCCTTAGCTTTGATGGAGCTGGCTGTCTCCATTTGCAAAGTAGGTGGGTTCCATTGACCGATCTTTAGCTTTTCTTCCAGCCGTACAAATTTTGGGTGAGTGATTATACAACCTGAACTGCTAAAGGTCTTGAGAGTACATGAAGGTTCAGGTAATCTATTTGTAAATTCGGTACTTGTATCTCACATGGTGTGTGCACACACACACATGCAAACTCATTTTTTAAATTAGAGTACTACATTGTTGAAATGCATTTGTTTTAAAGCCAAATATCTTATTTATTTAATGGCCTGTAAATGGCGACTATAGTATGTGTGATAAAAAATTCAGAACCATACCTGAAGAAGCTTACATCAGTAAAGAACCCAGACTACTGGGGCGCCTGGGTGGCTCAGTCGGTTAAGCGTCTGCCTTAGGCTCAGGTCATGATCCCAGGGTCCTGGGATCGAGTCCCGCATCGGGCTCCCTGCTCAGCGGGGAGCCTGCTTCTCCCTCTCCCTCTCCCCCCCACCGCTCGCGCTCTCTCTCTCTGTCAAATAAATAAAGTGTTTAAAAAAAAAAAAAAAGAACCCACACTACTGACAGAGCATTATCCTGTGTATATGTATTTAAAGCACATAAACAGATATACTTTAAAGAGGTTTTTTTTATTAAAAATGTTTATTGAGTAAGTGGAGACAGCTCAAAAGAAATATAAAAAATTGAAGGCTTGCAGCTATGATACAGACACACTACAGATCATCTATATTCAATTCAGTTTTTTAAAAAGGCTGATCTTTGTTGGCAATATTTAATTTTAATATGGAAAATTCCTTGAATTTTGACAGCATGCCTGAGAATGTGCAAATTATGCACACTCCCCATGGAAATGACCCTGTGACCCCTGCATTTTATTTAGGTCAGTGTGGGCAGTGGTGACCACCTCCTCCTCCTCTATGCAAATGATGTTAAGAGAAGAAAACTGACCGACCGCAGCAACAGGAACTGGGGGTGGGGAAGTAGGAGAAGCTGAGAAGGGCAGCTTGCCAGGAAGGCCTGCCCTGGGGAGCCCACGGTGGTGCGGCAGCCCCGGAAAAGCCATTTTTAAATCGTCTGCATGCCTAGTGCAACAGGGTGGATCCCCGGAGCGACCGCATCCTTCCCGGACTCCAAGTTGGAGGTGAATGCTTTGTATTTACAGACAGTGTGCATTCACCAAGTTGATAGAGAATTAGAGTTTTCTCAGATGAGGGCTATTTAAGGTGATCTTATCTCCCCTGCTCTCTGTTTTGCCCCGCTCCAGTTCTCTTTCTACGCAGAATGATGCTGACTGAGCTTTCAACACTCCAAAGCAATCACGTCACTTCTTCAAGAGGCCCCGGGGTTCCTGAATAAAGGGCAAGCCCTTAGCTTGACATGCAAGCCAAGCCCTGCTGTAAGCCAGTCCCTGCCTTCGGCTCTGGGTGCAGATCCCACCATGCATTTGGGGCTCCATGGTCTTCTATGTAAGTACTTTTCATTTTTTTATTAAGGTATAATATGCATCAAGTGAACTAATCGCAAGTGTACAACTTTATGATCTGTAGACATGTATATATCCCTATGTAACCACACCTAGATCAAGAAGTAAAACAGTTTCCCCACCCCAGGTTCGGCCTGTTCTTCAACTTTACATGAACAAAACTATGCAGTATATATTACTTGATGGCTGTCCTCTTTCAGCAAAAATGCCTGTGAAATTCATCCATGTTGTGCATACATTTAGTTCATTCTTTTCCTTGCAGAGTAGTATTCTGCGGTATGAATGCGTCACTATTTATCCCTTGTGTTGCTTCTTCTTCAAATTCCTCTCATGGCATTTAGGAGAGTAGAAAGTTTGAGGGAAAAGGCCCACGGAGGCCTAGCCACCACCGGGGATGCGGTTTCCTGAGGCCTCAGGGGGGATGCGCACCTGGTGTGGAATCTTACTGTTAGCCCCAGAGCCTCAGCAGCCTGTGCTGTGAGATTGTGCAGAGTGCCCCAGAACAGCTACAGCCTCGGGACTTGGTGCGAAAGTCAGCACCCATTCCTTGATTTATAGTAAGAAATTCAACCGTCATATTTTCAGGTGAATACATTTCATACATTTTTTAATCGTTCTGTAATATTTATGTAGCCTTTCTTCCAAGTTCCAAGGAACTATGAATACATTTAAATAATGAGTTGCACCCCAAAGATACAAATGTAGGGATCCGAAGGGGCACCTGCACCCCAATGTTTATAGCAGCAATGTCCACAATAGCCAAACTATGGAAAGAGCCCAGATGTCCATCAACAGATGAACGGATAAAGAAGATGTGGCATACACACACACACACACACACACACACACACAATGGAATATTATGCAGCCATCAAAAAAAAATGAAATCTTGCCATTTGCAGTGAT
>NC_138369.1:96118367-96164505 GCF_054177405.1 Leptonychotes weddellii | reverse complement strand
GTATGTGCTATGGTGAGCGCTGTGAATTGTGTAAGACTGATGAATCACAGACCTGTACCTCTGAAACAAATAATACATTATATGTTAAAAAAAAAGAAGATAGCAGAAGGGAAAAATGAAGGGGGTGAAATCGGAGGGGGAGATGAACCATGAGAGACTATGGACTCTGAGAAACAAACTGAGGGTTCTAGAGGGGAGGGGGCTGGGGGGATGGGTTAGCCTGGTGATGGGTATTAAAGAGGTCACGTACTGAATGGAGCACTGGGTGTTATACGCAAACAATGAATCATGGAACACTACATCAAAAACTAATGATGTAATGTATGGTGATTAACATAATAAAATAAAATTATTTAAAAAAATACAGTTGGCAAAGGAGCAGGGGAAAAAAGAGACACAGAAAGAAATTTTGTGTCAGGGAAAGGGATATTTTATGTGCAGGAACAACATAAGGCAATAAGATGCTGGGTAGTATTTCTCCATCGTTCGAAGAAATGTCATAAAATGTGTTACTCATTAAAGGAGCCAAACGCTTTTAGATACCTCATTCATGTGTTATCTTTAAATAAATCTGAAGCTGGTGAAAAAAAATAATGAGTTGCACAATATCTTGGTAAATATACTGTTGGAATTTACAAATGAGGAATTTGGGGCAAATGGAAGAACTAAAGCTAGCCAAGGCAAACATATAAGGGAAAAAACATCAACTTTAATCATATCTCTTCTCTGGTTCTCCTTGTGCCCAGGAGGCAGGGCAGACAAGGGGTTAAGGCTGCAGGCTCCCGGGCCAGAGGGCGTGGGTTCAAATAGTGCCCACTCTGTGACCTTGGGTGAGTTACACTGCCTCTCCGTGCCTCAGCTATGCCACCTAGAAGAATGGGATGATAATAGGAGTTCAATAAGCTGACTGAGGCAGAGTGATTTGAACAATGCTGGCACGTAGCAAGCAATTAAAAAATGTTAAAAAGGCCAGCTGTTATTTTTGTCTTGGATTCCGTAGTTACTTTCCTCATTCTCAGAAAATTAGATCACATTTAGGTATTACTAACTACTGAGGCCTCTGTTTGAAGTTGTGATGATGAAATGATCATTTTTAAATACCTGAGAGACAGGTATTTCCAGAGAAGAATCAGGGTTGGCTATACTCAACACATATTCTTTTGGTGGCAACCATAAGGAGATTTAAAAAAAAAAAAAAAGATCAAACATTAGTCAAAGCATCCCAAGGTGATTAAAATCTTATGAATAAATATCCCAAGGTTATTAAAATGTTTTAAAGAAATATATTGTGTTAGGGACACTGGTTTATGTATCTGTTCTGCTTTTGCTTTTTACGATACAGTTCTAGAAGAGCAGGGAATCTGAAGCATGCTTAAAGTTGAAGCCTCTTCTGGGATGTTGCTAAGGAAAATCCACAATCCAGGATTGCTAATTAAAATTAATTCTACTTATGTGCATAAATTAAGTCCTAATGAGGTGAGAAACTGTGGTAAAATAATTAAAGATTGAAAATATCTTCCCTGAATAAAAATGAAGCCAGGGAGGCTTTTATACTCTCAATTCTATTGTTTTCTCTTTAACTGCAGTTGAATAAAAAGAAAGCAGCTCTGAGGACAGGGAGATGGAAAATCAAAACAAAATCTTTTATGTAATTAGCTTATACAATCAAGGCAGGGCAAATAGAACACCTGTGAATGATAGAGAATGAAGTCTTTGTAGGCATTGAAAGATAAGGCACTCATGGGCTTTTTAGCTCAAGTCCAGTCCAGAAGTAAGAGACGAGTGCCCAGGAGAGGATTTTTATTCCAAGCCAGAATGACGTGAATATGAAAAGTTAAGGATTATTGTCAGAAGCACCAAATTATGTTATTATATATATCTTACAAAGAGTACTCTTAAAGAATAACTTGTATTTGAGATCTACTCTTTAATGAAAATAAGTATTATAGATAAAATAGTAGAGAGAGAGAGAGAAATATTGAAAAAGAGAGGAAGATCCAGGAAGTCTGAATATTTCCCTGTGTTGGATTTTCAAAAACATGAGCGGCCCAACAGGACTTCCTGGAAAAGGCAAATTCCAGGTTGCTAGTTCTTGGTTAAGATTCCCTGTTAAATGCAATGAGGGGGTGCAGGGGGTCTCCTGGAATCAGAGATCACAGTCTGGGGACCGCCTAACTGAAACTTGCCTGCGACCCCATTTTTGGTGATCAAACCCTAACTCTCAAAAAGACGTTACACTAAATAAATTACAATGTCTGGCTTCTCTCACAAACCCTGACATTCTGGCAACACTGGGGCAGCATTTCTGGCTCCCAACAGTTGGCAGTACCTGAGTAGTGACCACTCCTCTGCAGTTCACCACAGTGCTTTGGGTTGGCTCCTGCCCTGCCCTGGACGTTTCTGAGGCCTCACTCTTGCCAAGGGTATCTATGTTGGTTGGAGGTGTGTTATGGGTGAGGGAAAGGAAGACCTTTGGAAAATCAAGGCAAATATACCTGTGTCTGTTGGGAAGCAAACAGATGGGAATATTGTGGGATCTCTTTGGGGACCCTGATGGACAGGTCTTTGTTCCACAGGTAAGATGGCACCAATCACTACTCAAGTCACTGTCAGGATATAAATATTTGGATAACTACCTTCAGGCTGAACTTTTACAGAGCAGAGGACCCAGTCTCATTCACCATTGTGTCCCCAGTTTGGCACAGTGTGTGGCAACAAAGTTGGTGCTTAATAAATATTTACTGAATTAATACAAAGCCAGATGACTGTAATATTCTCCATCCTCTAAATTGATCAAGTTGAAAAGTGAAAAAGTAAATTGAAAAAGTACTTGCTTTTTTAAAGACAGTAATTCAATTCTCTGGATATCATCTCCCCACCATACATGAAAATCTCTCTTCATTCTATTGACTCTTAGGACCCTCAGGAAGTTCACCTCCTACTAACCAGCAAACTAGGTGAAAACATTATTGGGCCACTTCCAGAGTCACTTCTAGTGCTTAAAATGAGCTTCAGAGAAAATGAGCCAAGAGTGTAACAACTGACAACCAGCTGTGCCACAGGTGGGAACATGGGAGATTTGTCACTTGCATAGCTGAGTAATATACAGTGTTTAAATCAGGGCACACTGGCTTCCACAAACTCAATGAATAATTCCTGTGTGAACCAGCTGATTTCACTTTGTTAAAAGGAAACTCTTTTTCAGTGTTCCAACATACCTGGCCGGATTTTCCCCAGGATAATAATGAGCAAATGTTGGCTGTTTATAAACCCTGCTTGTGAACCAGGAATTCCAAACTCAAAAGCCTACAGGGCCAGGCAGGTAATGGACATGAGTGAAACTTGCTGAGACAGTCAAGTGGGACAGCCACTCCTCTACTACAAATAGCTGAAGTGAATGCAAAAATCTAGGTCCAGTGTTGCCAAGTCTTCCCATTTTTCAAGAGAAGTCAGGTATCTGCTCTTATATGGACATTTCCAAATTAGACAACAACAGAAAAGCCAGGCCCAGATTGAGCCTAAGCCCTCAGGTTTCTGGAATCTACTGTTTAGACAGATAGAGAATAAAGTTCCCCTTTGAAGGCACCTAAGGCACCTTGATGGTCTGTGGTCTGTGACTAACAGCAGATCTCCTCCTCCACTAACTCAAAGGGCCCTGGGACCCTCTGAAAAAGAAACCTTGGTTTTATTGTTTGTTTTTTCTTGGATTTATTCTTAATGGGGTGCTTTGGAATCTTTACGATAGATAGATGGATAGATAGATGGATGGGTAGATAGATAGATATGTATTTATCTCACAGAGTACTTCTGTGGGAATACATTAGTAATTTCAACTTGAGAGAACAACGTAACTCCCCTAAAGGCAGCTGAAACCATTGTACACATTAGCATGCGTATGCATGTGTGTGTATTTCTTTTACCATAGGTAATTGATATTTGTTTTAAGAATGCTTTTTATTCCTGGGCGCCTGGGTGGCT
The DNA here is from genome assembly GCF_054177405.1 of Leptonychotes weddellii. Classification (NCBI taxonomy): domain Eukaryota; kingdom Metazoa; phylum Chordata; class Mammalia; order Carnivora; family Phocidae; genus Leptonychotes; species Leptonychotes weddellii. The sequence goes on along the minus strand of NC_138369.1, from coordinate 96,160,527 downwards.
CAGTCGGTTGGGCGTCTGCCTTCGGCTCAGGTCATGATCCCAGGGTCCTGGGATCAAGTCCCACATCGGGTTCCCTCCTCGGCGGGAAGCCTGCTCTCCCTCTCCCACTCCCGCTGCTTGTGTTCCTGCTCTCGCTATCTCTGTCTCTGTCAAATAAATAAATAAAATCTTTAAAAAAAAAAAAAAAGAATGCTTTTTATTCCAAATTGTGCTTTAGTAGGATTTTTTTTTTTTTTTTTGGTCTTCATCAAATAACCATGGGACGGAAGTGCATCCCTTGCCCAGAGCTGTTTTGTTTTGAATGCAGGGAAGGAAATGGGAAAACGTTTCAGGCTTTGATCCCTGGACCAGATTACTTTCTAACTCACAATGAGGCCATAGAGAGGACATGTGAATAGAACAAGCACTGAGAACCTGCACTGGCCAAAGCCAAGCAATGGTTTAGGTCCCTCTAGCTTGATTGATTCTGTTTTATAGCAATGATGAAAATAAGGACAATGATAGTACTTTCTTTTGGCCTGTGTCTTATTTTGTGGGGAAAAAAAATTATGACTAAAACTTGAAGCAATTCTGATTTTTACATTTTCATTTGTAAAGTGGAGATATTAGTAGCTACCGTACAGGACTTTTGTGAACATTGATAAATTTAACATCTACAAAATACCTACAAGAGTACCCAGTGCATAGAACTGAAGAGGTAGTAGGTAGCATTATTGCTATTACTTTATATTTTCATTTATGCTTTATAACCTTGCCTCTCCCAGTGTGATCTGGCACCAGCAGCGTCAGCATCCCCTGGGTGCTCGTTAAAAATGCAGATCTCAGGGGCACCAGGGTGGCTCAGTAGATTAAGCATCTGCCTTCGGCCCAGGTCATGATCCCAGGGTCATAGGATCGAGCACCGTGTCAGGCTCCCTGCTCGTGGGGAGCCTGCTTCTTCCTCTCCCCACTCCCCCTGCTTGTGTTCCCTCTCTCGCTGTCTGTCTCTGTCAAATAAATAAATAAAATCTTTTAAAAAAAAATGCAGGATCTCAGACACCACTGTACACCTACCAGCTTAGTCCAATTAGGAGTGCTATAACAAATTACCATAGACTGCATGGCTTAAACGGCAAATACTTATTTCTCACAGCTCTGAAGTCTGGAAGCCTGAGCTAGGGTGCCAGCCAGTCATGCTCTTGGTGATGCCGTCTTCCTGGCTTATAGGGCTGTCTTCTTGCTGTGTCCTCACTTGGTGGAAAGAGCACAAGCTCACTCTCTGGCCTCTTCTTATAAGATCACTAATCCCATTCATGAGGCTCCACCCTCAGCACCTCTCAAAGTCCTCACCTCCAAACACTGTTACACTGGGGATTCCATTTCAACATAGGAGTTGGGGGTGGGGTGGAGGGTGGAGACACAAACATTCATATTTATTTGATCAAATCTGCATTTTTAGCAAGATCACATGTGATCCGTGTGCCCAAACTGAAGGAAGCACAACTTTATAAAATATACTTTGTATTTCAAACTTTTCATATTTTGAACTTCCTCAAATAGTGTTCTAAAACTTGAATTCTTTTGTACCATCTATATAATATTTGCTGTATCTGTGATCCATCTGCACCATTACTTACTTAATATTTTCTTTGACTAGTCTTCATTTTAAAAAAAGATTTTAGCCTGCTTCTAAACAATGATATAATGGGTTTATATCCTAGTTATATTTATTTCTAATATATTTTGAAATAAATAATTAACCGTTAAGTTAAAAATGTCCCTTGTGTATCACTAAAAGCAACCCGGGTATTTCTGGGCAGACACACCACCTTTTGGGCATCACTCTCCCAGGGGGACTCACTATTTATAAGAAGTTTGTGTTAAGTGATTTAGTAAAGTGAAGACTCTTTTTCCGATATGAATAATACTCCCTGGTTTTTCTATTTTGTCATTTCAAACTGCATGGTGTGACAAACAAGATTTTACCGGTCTGATAGACCACTTTCTAGCATGTATCTAGGCCCTTCTTTCTTTCTTTTTCCTTCTTTTTAAGATTTTATTTATTTATTTGACAGAGAGAGAGAGCATGAGCAGCAGAGGGAGAAGGAGGCGCAGACTCCCCATGGAACAAGGAGTCCAATGTGGGACTCGATCCCAGGACCCTGGGATCATGACCTAAGCTGAAGGCAGACGCTTAACTGACTGAGCCACCCACACGTCCCTGGGCCCTTCTTTCTTAATTTCAACATCAGTTCAGCCACCACTTCATACCAGGCCTTGTGTTGGCATAGAAGACAAAGTTGAGGACAGTACCCCTTCCCTAGGGTCCTGCCGTTATAAATGTAGTGGAATATGACAAAGGTAATAGTAAAGAAATGCTCAGGATGTTATGCAAGCACAGAGCAAAGCGCCTGGCCCAGCCATAGAGTCCAAGCAGGTCTTCCGGGCAAGAGGTAGAGCCTTAGTTCAAACCCAAAGGATTGGCAAGGGACAGATAGGAGGGCATGCTAAAAAAAAAAAAAAAAGGATATAGTGTAGGCAAAGCTACAGACCAAGAAACAGTAAGGCAAATCTCTCAAAATCTCAGTTTCTTCATTTGTAGTGTAAAATAGGAAGGGTACTTATTAAGTTATATAGAACAAAAATGCTAAGGTATATGTTTATCTGTGAGAACTATGGATCTGCCTATTCAGAAATAAATACACACACAGAGAGAGGTCATGCCAAGTACTAGCTGTAATCCCACTCCTACTGATATACCCAAGGGACATGAAAACATATGTCCGCACATATTCATAGCATCACAATTCACAATAGCCAAAAAGTAGAAACAGCCCCAATGTCCGTCAACTGATGAATGGATAAATAAAATGTGGCCTATCTCTACAATGCAATATTATTTGGCTATTAAAAGAAATGAAGTATTGATGCATGCCACAACATGTATGAAACTTGAAACCTACTAAGTGAGAGAGGCCAGAAACAAATGGTCACATATTGTATGATTCCATTTACATGAAATGTCCAGAATGGGCAATATATAGTCAATAGATTCTTATAGATCTATAAACCTAGAAAGATAGAAAGTAGGCTCGTGGTTGCCTAGGGCTGGAGGTGGGGGGGTGTGGCAAGTGATTGCTAATGGGTCCTGGCTTTCTTTTTGGGGTGATAAAATGTTCTCAGATTGATTGTGGTGATGGTTGTACAATTTCCTGAATATGCCATAAACCATGGGATTGTACACTTTAAATGTTTGAATGATATGGTATGTGAATTATATCTTAATAAAGCTATTATTTTTAAAAAAATAATAGCTAACCGTCTCATAGCATAAACCAGGCCCAGTTCTAAGTGCTCTATATATGTTAACTATTTAATCCTTACACTAGCCAGTGAGATAGGTAACATGATGGTCTCCCATCAGACAGGGGAGTGCCAGTAAGTGGTAGGGCTGTGATGTGAACCCAGGAGTCTGGCTCTGGCACACTTTATTTTTATTATTACTATTTTTAAAAGATTTTATTTATTTATTTGACAGAGAGACAGAACCAGAGAGCACAAGCGGAGGGAATGGCAGAGGAGAGGGAGAAGCAGGCTCTGCACTGAGCAGGGAGCCAAACGCAGGGCTCGATCCCAGATCCCTGGGATCATGACCTGAGCCAAAGGCAGATGCTGAACCATCTAAGCCACCCAGGCGCCCCACACCCTCACACTTTAATTTCCACTCTACGCTGCTCCAGTTTGGGAGCCATTCAAAGCTCCAGTTTTCAACTCAGATAAACATGGGTTCTGATCTCGGCCCCATCGCTTACCAGCCAAATGATCCTGGGCAAGTTACTGAAGTTAGTTTCCTCATGTGTTAAATGGAGATAATAGAGCCTACCTCATAGGACTGGTGTCTAGCACAGGGACTATCTGTTGTCAGCTGGGAGGTCCTTCTTTGATGCAGTATTGTCACAGGTTTAAGGACTGAAAAGCACTACACACATCGCAGCAGCAGGCTGACTGATGGCATAGAGACAGGAAGAGTCAGCTTATTATTTCTGCAAATACGGAATTTTGTTTTCCACATAGAAATGGCCTGGTAAACCAGTGGCCTGGCATTCTACCTATTACATAACATAACTTAAAATTAAAGGTTCAAATGAGGAGAAAAATAGTTGCCACAGGCACTGAACATTTGAAATGTTAGGGATTTGCTTTTTATTGCATGAAAATAAGAAGTGTGGGACAGAGAAAGAAATGTGTCACTTCCCCAGCACTGACCTGCAAGGGCAGAGTGACCTTACACAAGAAGAAAAATGCCAGTAATTTCCAAACTAATTTAATTTTAAATTTCTGGATTTGGTTTTGTTTTTTTTTTTTAATTTCATCTGGTAAAGTCATACTTATTCTTGGAAGAAAAAAAAAGCAACAACATTAGTGATAAATGAAGTTATATAAGCTTTGCTGGCAAATGCACACAGCACAGCGCTACAGAGCTCATTTGCAAGGCAAGGAAGCAAATCAAAGTTCACCACAGCATTCTCAGTGCCCAGAATGTTTCTTTGAGCAGTTTGTGACTGGAATTTGTTTGCTTTCGGGTTGCTTTTTTTGTGTGTGAGGCAGGCGGGGGGGTGGGGGGGTCAGTTTGCTACAGTGTGATTCAGTCTCTCCTTTCATCTCCTATAACTTTCCTACTAACACGTAAGAAACCACTCCTCACCCAAATTTTGACACTGTGGGACATGTACCACCATTCTATCCGGTGTTCAGATCATCTTTGACCCCTCCTTTCCTCTCCCATGTGCGATCCATGCATACAGTCAGTAGGCTTCCTGCAAGGTTTATCCAGAGTCTTTTCGCTTCTTTCTGACTCTTTGCCACTACTCATCCAAACCACCTCCAGCTCCTGCCTGGGCCACTGTGATAGTCTTCTAGTGTTCCCTCCGCCTCCGCTCCGCTCTGCTCCCCATAGTTGGTCCTCCACAGAGGGACCGGAGGGCTCTTTTAAAAATACAGGTCAATCTGCCTAAAACCTACCAAAAGTCAAAATCTAAACATACAGTTGGAATATGAAATGGTGTTCAACATCATTAATCTTCGGGGAAAGTAAAAGTAAAGCTACAATGAGATATGACTATACACCTGCCAGAATGGCTAACATTTTTTTAAAAATTAAAATGTCTGACAATACCCCATATTGCTGAGGGTGTAAAGGAACTAGAACTCTCACACACCACTAGCGGGAGGGAATATATGGTGAGCCCGAGAGACTGTTGGCAATAACTAATAAAGCTCAACATATGCTTACTCTATGACCTAGCGACTTCACTCCTAGGCGTGTGCACGGGACGAGTGTCTGTGTCCACTAAAAGATGTTCAAGGATATTTAGAACAGCTTGATTGATAAGAAACAAAACTGGCAACAAACTAAACGGTCATCAGTAGTACAGTAGATAAACGATGATATATTTCTATAACAGAATACAAGTAATAAAAAAAAGTGAGGGAACTCCTGGCTCATGCAACAACATAGATGAATCTCTGATAAAGCAAATGAAGACCGACCAAAGTTTGGACAGTATGATTCTATTTAGAAGAAGTTCAAGAGAGGGGCGCCTGGGTGGCTCAGTAGGTTAAGCGTCTGCCTTCGGCTCGGGTCATGGTCCCAGGGTCCTGGGATCGAGCCCCGCATCGGGCTCCCTGCTCCGCGGGGAGCCTGCTTCTCCCTCTCCCACTCCCCCTGCTTGTGTTCCCTCTCTCGCTGTGTCTCTCTCTGTCAAATAAATAAATAAAATCTTTAAAAAAAAAAGAAGCTCAAGAATAAGAAAAACAACTTTGCAGTGATAGAAGGCCAGCTAGAGATTAGTGGGACTGTATCTTTGCTAGGGACTGGGGTTGAGGGACTGCGAAGTGGCATGAGGGAAACTTCTGAGGTTTGGAAATGTTCTGTATCTTGAACTGGGTGGTTGTTTCATGAGGTGTGTGTGTGTGTGTTGTCAAGTTGTACACTTTCTATGCATCTTACAATGTTATTTTATTTCAGTTTTAAAAAGCCAGTGGCATGCCAGTGCCATAACAACCGAATCTACATGTGATGTCACGGTCTGCCTCCTGCTCTCCTTTCCTCACCTCATCCTTCCTTCCCCCTGTTCTTTAGGCTTTTGTCACACCTACTTTCTTGTTTTTCCTCAACATGCCACTCCCCATCCATGATTCCATTTTATTTTCTTCATACCCCCTGCCATTTGAAATTATTTTATTTGATTACTTATTTATATCCTGCTTTCCTCCCCCAGAATGTCAGCTACATGAGGGTGGGGTCCTTGACTATTTTATTCGCTCTCTATCCCCAGTGCCTATAATAGGGCAAGTGTAGGAACTCAGATATTTGTTATATGAATTCATGATGTGATCTTCAAATATTTGTGGAAAGTTACACTTCTGAGTGTGTGCAATATCTTGATATTCTTTTTTTATCTTTTTTTAAAAGATTTTATTTATTTATTTGACAGAGAGAGACATAGCAAGAGAGGGGAACACAAGCAGGGGGAGTGGGAGAGGGAGCAGCAGGCTCCCCGCTGAGCAGGGAGCCCGATGTGGTGCTTGATCCCAGGACCCTGGGATCATGACCTGAGCCGAAGGCAGACGCTTAACGACTGAGCCACCCAGATGCCCCAATATCTTGACATTCTTAACAATGTCTCAGATGAAAGACAGCGATTATGGCCATTTTGTAAATACCATATTGACCAATTTATTCATTTATGTACTCTATAAATATGTATTAAATGTTCATTAGAAGCAAGGTTGATTTAGCTAGTATTGTCTGGTGGTGCAATGAGGGATTAGTGAGAGAGAATTAAAAATACAGGAGACAGGAGTAGGAATTGAGGGACTACATCTGAAAGCTGGCCTAGGGGCAGAAGAAGAGCATTGTTTCAAGTGAAGCTGAGAGGAAAATGTGAGTGGGGATAGAGATGAATTTATTGGTGAGGAAGTGAAAATTGTTGATGGCTTCTATATCCCCTGAAGTAAGAGGTGGGGTCATGAGCTGAAAAAGAGAAGGGTAGGAGTAGGCAAGGGAGCTTAAGAAACTGCAGTGGTTTCGAGTTCTTCACACTCAGGGCACATGTTGTTCAGCATATAAGCACCTGCTTGCCTCTCCCAGGTGGAGGATTCACAGGACGGTGGGGTGGTAAGGCAAGGAGTGAGGGAGCTGTGGGACTTTATAAGCAGTGTGGGGAGGCAGGAAAGGAGGTGAAAGGCTGTGGAGCCAGGAGGAATTTGGAAAAAGGAAGAGATCGAATGGCTGTCATAACCTCTAGATCAAGATGGATGAGTGATCACCTGGAGAAACTTCTTTCCAAGAACAGACAAAAACATTCTGAGCCAAAATCTAGACAGTAATAACATGGGCATTTGTGTAGTGTGGTGAGTCAGGAGGGAAGTTATGTTATTCTAAATGTCTTGTCCAGGAGGAGGCTAGACATATAGTTTAACTATTGACTTTGTTAGGAAAGAATAAACTTAAGTCTGTTAAAGCCCCTAAATGATTAGAAATAGAATATGTAATTTCCAAACTTGTTGAAGAAAAAGAAGGTGAATTAGAAAAACCTGACAATCCAAAGAAGACAGAAAAGGGAAAAAAAGAAAAACCTTCATAAATTTGCAAATATAAAATGTCAGAGATAAGTTATTAGATTCCTAATCATATTAAATAAATATTTAAACTCACATATTAAAGGATAGGACTGTTAGATTGTTTTTTTAAAATCCAGTTACCCATACTGCTTACAAGTTATGTACCTCAAACAAAATAGCATAGAAAGAGTATAAATAAGGGGATAGGAAAAAATATGTCAGGAAATTAGTACCCAAAAGAAAGCTAACTTAGCTTGTAATTCGCTTGATATTAGTATTGACTAATATCAGATAAAATGGATGTTAAATTAAAAATATTTCTGGAAACAAAGATTTCATACAGATTATGAAACTATATACCAAGGCAGTATGAACACCATAACTTTGTACACCTTTAATAACACAGCTTTTGTGGAAGATACTAGAAATTGGCTCATTCTGTACTATTCCAACCCTCTGTTTATTGTGATAAAGACTAAATTTCCCAGTTTCCTTTGCAGCTAGATTCTCTATGTGACCAGGCTTCTGCCAAGCAGAGATTTAGAAGGTAAAAGTAAATACTATGATGTGGCAGCCACAAGGTATCTCAGGTAGGAAGGGTGGTGGAGGTGCTTGGCTTTTATGACAGTTGTTGCAGGGGTTCTCGAAACCTGTTTCTAGCGTTGGAGGGGCTAAGTGGCTATGAAGTTTCTATAGGATATTGGATGTTTCTCCTAATTGTGTTGCTCACAGGCTGATTAATAACCAAACTTGGCTCCCTTGCCTCTCTGAAATTCTGTAAGCTACCTTGAACCCTGTAATAAATAAATTTCTGCTTAAATGAGCTGGAGTGTATCCCAATATGATGTGATATGTGTTATGCTAGGAGGAAGCCCCGAACACCGTAAGCCCTTTCAGGATTCTAACTCTAATTGGGGGAAGTATGGAATCCTTGTAGACTTCCTAGAGGAGGTGACAACTGCACTATATGCTGAAGTTGAGTTGGAATTAGCTAGGTAGAGGGCTTAGATGAAGAAGGAGTGGCTCATGCAAAGGGGAGCCCAGGAGATGCAGAGCTCAGTGGAAGTTCAGTGTCCCTAACAGGATGAGACGTAGGGAGTCACAAAAACAAAACGGAGGCTGGAGCTGTGTCAGGGGAAATCACAAATGGCCTTGCCTGCCAATTTGTAGACTGTAACAGTTGCTTTTGTCTACTCAGCACATTGGCAGCTTCTCCTGCAATCTTCCCCATCCCTCTTCCCATGCCAATACACACACATTTCCTTTGGGGAGCAACTTGTTCTCCACTCAGGTGAAGGGATTTGGGTGAGACTACTAATCACATTAGTCCTTCTCCCCAATGACAGGGAAAGCCTTGCTCCAGGTCTGACCATCAAGGTAGACATTCCTATGATCATGGCAATGGGTCTAAGATGAGCCTGTGAGTTAGTCCATACCTGTCAGAGTCCTTCCCAAGGATTTTTAAAATTTAGAACTGGCTCAGAGTTGTAGATTCTAGTGGTCATTATCTTCCCCCCAGAATTTTATTATTTTTTATTTTTTAAGATTTTATTTATTTATTTGACAGAGAGAGAGAGATCACAAGCAGGCAGACCAGCAGGCAGGCAGGCAGAGGGAGAGAAAGAAGCAGGCTCCCTGCTGAGCTCGGAGCCCGATGCGGGGCTTGATCCCAGGATGCCGTGATCATGACCTGGGCTGGAGGCAGACCATTAACTGACTGAGCCACCCAGGAGCCCCCATCATAGCCTTTTAAATAATCAACAGGGGCACCTGGCTAGTTCAGTTGAGAGAACATGTGACTCGTGATCTCAGGGATCATGGGTTTGAGCCCCACATTAAGTGTAGTGATTATATTAAAAAAACTTTTAAAAAAATATCAACAGCAGCTATCATTTGTTGAATGCTTACTAACAGGACAGGCACTGTGCAAAGCAGCAAACAATTTTAACCCCCAAAACAACCAATAAAATACATATGATTATCTTCGGTTTAAAGGTAAGATTTAGAGAGACCCATTGAACTTACTGAGTTCTCAAAAGCACAAAGGGTGGTTCTCTGGAACTCCATCACTCTATCAGTGAACCAAATGTGTCAAGGGGACTAGTAAAATAAGAGCAACAAAAAAAGAGAAAAAAATTAATACAGTTTGAAATTTGATATTCAAAAATATAAAATCATTAAAGTAGTCATCACAGGGAAACACTTATTCATTAGCCTCTTTCACAACCTATTTTCAGCTGGGTGTTTTATTAACTTTAAGCTACCTTTTGCAGGTGACAGAAGAGCAGGTGGCACCCTACTCCCTCATCATTGGTGAGGACCTCTAAGAACCTCACTCCAGCCCATGGAGCTGGGGTTCAACTCGGAGATGACTCTAAAGCCTGTGCTGAAAACAAAGATTATTGGGACCCAACTTAGAGAGCAATTCAATAAATTAAATCGATAGTGTCAAAAACATTCATAGTTCTTAATCTATTAAATTAAATATTGTGACAAATTGCAAAAACATTAATAAATGTGTTAAAGGCAGAGTTCCTTATAATAATAAAAAATTAGAAATTAATACAAATGTTTAACCATATGGGCCTTGTTAAATCAATTATGTAATGCAATCATTGAAAATAATCTTTATGAGGACTTTAAAGTGGGAAACTAATTGTATTATAGCATGTCAAGTGGAGAGAAAACAACACATAAAACTGTAATAGAACTATGGTAGTCATAACTGTAAAAAAGGAAATTTTAAATGTGTAGAAAAAAGATGGAAAAGAAACACACTTAAAAATGTTAACAGAGGGGCGCCTGGGTGGTTCAGTTGGTTAAGCATCTGCCTTTGGCTCAGGTCATGATCCCAGGGTCCTGGGATCGAGCCCCGTGTCGGGCTCCCTGCTTATCCCTCTCCCTCTCCCCTTGCTTGTGTTTCCTCTCTTGCTGTCTCCCTCTCTCTGTCAAATAAATAAATAAAATCTTTAAAAAAAATGTTAACAGAGACTGGATTTTGGTAAAATGAGTGGTTTTCTCCAATTTCTTATATTTTTTGTAATTAGAATTTTCTCTAATGAGTCTTACTTCTAGAATAGAAATAATCTTAATAATATTTATTTTGAGAGGCGCCTGGGCAGCTCGGTCGGGTAAGTATTCAATTCTTGATTTCAGCTCAGGTCATGATCTCAGGGTTGTGAGATCGAGCCCTGCATTGGGCTCTATGCTGGGTGTGGAACCTACTTAAGATTCTCTTTCTCCCAACTCATTTTAGACCCAAACACACCTCCAGATTGAAAGTGATGGGGTGGACTGTCAAAAAAAAAAAAAGAAAGTGATGGGTGGAGAACGATTTACCATGCTAATGGACACCAAAAGAAAGGTGGAGCAGCCATCCCTATATCAGACAAACTAGATTTTAAACCAAAGACTATAATAAGAGATGAAGAAGGACACTATATCATAATAAAGGGGTCTAAAGAAGATCTAACAATTATAAATATTTATGCCCCTAACTTGGGAGCAGCCAAATATATAAATCAAGTAATGACAAAATAAAAGAAACTCATTGATAATAATACAGTAATAGTATCAGACTTTAACACCTCGCTCACAGCAATGGACAGATCATCTAAGCAGAAGATCAACAAGGAAACAAGGGCTTTGAATGACACACTGGACCAGATATACTTAAGAGATATATAACCATGAGAGACTATGGACCTGAGAAACAAACAGGGTTTTAGAGGGGAGGGGGGAGGGAGGATTGGTTAGCCCGGTGATGGGTATTAAGGAGGGCACATACTGCATGGAGCACTGGGTGTTATATGAAAACAATGGATCGTGGATCACTACATCAAAAACTAATGATGTAATGTATGGTGACTAACATAACATAATAAAATTAAAAAAAAAAAGAGATATATACACAGCATTTCATCCTAAAGCATCAGAATACACATTCTTTTCAAGTGCACATGGAACATTCTCCAGAATAGGTCACATACTGGGTCACAAATCAGGATTCAACTGGTACAAAAGATTGAGATCATACCATGCATATTTTCAGACCACAATTCTATGAAACTTGAAGTCAACCACAAGGAGAAATTTGGAAGGACCACAAATACATGGAGGTTAAAAAACATCCTAGTAAAGAATGAATGGGTCAACCAGGAAATTAAAGAAGAATTAAAAAATACATGGGAGGAAATGAAAATGAAAACATGAGGGCGCCTGAGTGGCTCAGTCAGTTAAGCATCTGCCTTCTGCTCAGGTCATAATCCCAGGGTCCTGGGATAGAGTCCCATATCGGGCTTCTTGCTCAGCTTCTCCCTCTCTCTCTTCCCCTCCCCCCACCTGTTCTCTCTCTCTCTCAGATAAATAAATAAAATCTTAAAAAAAAAAAAAAGGGAGCGCCTGGGTGGCTCAGTTGGTTAAGCATCTGCCTTTGGCTCAGGTCATGATCCTGGGGTCCTGGGATCAAGCCCCACATTGGGCTCCCTGCTCAGCGGGGAGTCTCTCTCTCTCTTCCTCTGCCCCTCCCCACCGCTCATTTTCTCTCTCTCAAATAAATAAATAAAATCTTTAAAAATAAATAAATAAAAATTAAAAAAAAAAAACCACAGCAAATATCATCCTCAACATCCTCAACAAGGGAAAACCTGAGAGCTTTTCCCCTAAGGTCAGGAACATGACAGGGATGTCCACTCTCACCGTTGTTGTTCAACATAGTACTAGAAGTCCTAGCCTCAGCAATTCACAACAAAGAGAAATAAAAGACATCCAAATTGGCAAAGAAGAAGTCAAACTTCCATTCTTCATGGACAACATGAAAGAGTCCACCAAAAAAATTGCTAGAACTGATACAGAAATTCAGCAAAGTGGCAGGATATAAAATCAATGCAGAGAAGTCTGTTGCATTTCTATCCACTAACAAAGAAGGAGCAGAAAGAGAAATCAAGGAATCGATCCTGTTCATGATTGCACCCCAAACCATAAGTTAGCTAGGAATAAACCTAACCAAAGAGGTAAGGGATCTATACTCTGAAAATATAGAACACTTATGAAAGAAATTGCAGAAGACACAAAGAAATGGAAAAACATTCCATGCTCATGGATTGGAAGAAAAAACATTTTTAAAATGTCTATGCTACCCAAAGCAATCTATACATTCAAAGCTGTCCCTATCAAAATACTACCAGCATTTTTCACAGAGCTGGAACAAAGAATTCTAAAATTTGTATGGAACCAGAAAAGTTCCCAAATAGCCAAAGTAATGTTGAAAAAGAAAACTAAAGCTGGAGGCATCACAATTCCAGACTTCAAGCTCTATTACAAAGCTATAATCATCAAGACAGTATGATAGTGGTTCAAAAACAGACATATAGGTCAATGGAACAGCATAGAGAACCGAGAAATGGACCCTCAACTCTATGGTCAACTAATCATCAACAGAGCAGGAAAGAATGTCCAATGGAAAAAAGAGAGTCTCTTCAACAAATGGTGTTGGGAAAATTGGACAGCCACAGGCAGCATAATGAAACTGGACCACTTTCTTACACCATACACAAAAATAAACTCAAAATGGATGAAAGACCTAAATGTAAGACAGGAATCCATCAAAATCCTAGAGGAGAACACAGGCAGCAACTTCTTTGACCTCGGTTGCAGCAACTTCTTGTTAGACACATCTCCAAGGGCAAGGGAAACAAAAGCAAAAATGAACTATTGGGACTTCATCAGGATAAAAAGCTTTTGCACAGCAAAGGAAACAATGAACAAAACTAAAAGGCAGAGGAGAAGATATTCACAAATGACATGTCAGATAAAGGGTTAGTATCCAAAATCTATAAAGAACTTATCAAACTCAACACCCAAAAGACAAAAAATCTAGTCAAGAAATGGGCAGAAGACATGAACAGACATTTCTCCAAAGAAGACATACAGATGGCCAACAGACACATGCAAAGATGCTCAAAATGACTCATCATCAGGCAAATGCAAACCAAAACCACAATGAAATATCACCTCACACTGGTTAGAATGGCTAAAATTAACTCAGGAAACAACAGATGTTGGTGAGAATGTAGAGAAAGGGGAGCCTTCTGAGAGTGCTGGTGGGGATGCAAGCTGGTATAGCCATTCTGGAAAACAGTATGGAGGTTCCTCAAAAAGTTGAAAATAGAACTACCCTACAGCCCAGCAATTGCACTACTAGGTATTTATCCAAAGGATATAAAAACAGTGATTCAAAGGGGCACATGCACCCCAATGTTTGTAACAGCAATGTCCACAATAGCCGAAATATGGAAAGACCCCAGATGTCCATCAAAGAAGATGGATAAAGAAGATGTGGTGTACACACACATACACACACACACACACACACACGATGGAATATTACTCAGCCATTTGCAATGACATGGATGGAACTAGAGGGTATTATGCTAAGTGAGATAAGCCAGTCAGAGAAAGACAAATACCATATGATTTCACTCATATGTAGAATATGTAGAATTTAAGAAACAAAACAGATGAATGTCGGGGAAGAGAAGGAAAAATAAAATATAAAAAAACCAGGGAGGCAAACCATAAGAGACTCTTAACTATAAGAAAAAAACTTGAGGGCTGCTGGAGGGGAGGTGGGTGGGGGGATGCGGTAATTGGGTGACAGGCATTAAGGAGGACACTTGAAGGAATGAGCACTGGTTATTATATGCACTGATGAATCACCAAATTCTACCCCTAAAACTAATAATACGCTCTCTGTTAACTATATTGAATTTAAATAAAAAATTTTAAAAAAGAAAAGATCAAAAACTAATGATGTAATGTATGGTGATTAACATAACAATAAAAAAATTTTTAAAAGTTAAGAAAAAAGAATAAAATGACTCTTCTATGGACTGCAAAAAAAAAAAAGAAAAGAAAAGAAATAGCATGGAGCAGATAATAGCCTCTCAATTAAAAAAAAAAAAAGAATCTCTCTCCCCTCTCCCTCTTCCTTCCTCCACCAACAGCCCCCCTACCCCTGCTCATGTGCACATGTGCACATGCTGGCTCTCTCTTTTTCTGGAAAAAAAAAGTTTCATTGGAGAAAATATTATTTAAAAAAATAATATTTATTTTTTAAAAGTGTAACAGTCTTGGAAAAAGTCTTTATTTAGATAGTAAAAAATACTGAGGGATGAAGAGGCTTCACAGGAAGATAATTATAATTGTGATTTCTCAGTGCTTAAGTCAAAGGCTAAGAGGAAACACCCATGGCTTTTCTCTACTCACAGTTTTCCATTACAACCTGATGTCAAATTTTTGCCCCACTGTCAGCTCATGTGACTCAGTACTGGATTCAGGAAGCATGATCATGGTAGACTTATTCAAAGCGTATATACTTAATGAAACATCTGGGTAGGTTACATACATTTCTGGATCACTAACCCCAGAAACATCCAGGTAGGTACAGAACTCTGATGCTTGAAGGAGCTAAATAGACAAAGAAAATACCATCATGGAATAAATCTACAAAGCTCATTATTATAATTTATTAAAACTTACTCCTTTGCTTTGGAAACACTTTCTTCTCTTGGTGTCTATATCACCCAGTGACCTCTCCTGGTTTTCCTCTGGTTATCCCTGACTGTTCCTTCTGTCTCCTTTGAGGCTATTCATTCGGCACTTCTCCAAAATGCACATGCCCACGTGTCTGTTCTAGGCCCTTTGCTCTCTCTCTCTCTCTGCACCCTCACCTGAACAGCCTCATCTGCTCTATTGGTGCCTGCTCCCCTCTGTGTAGCAGTCATCCTCCAACAGCCCCTAAAAGCTACTACTTAATAACTTAGAAATGGGCTCAATATAAAAGCTCATTAGCCTTCATTTCTTAATAACAGATAATTCTCAGAAATGGTTATCAAGGAACAAATGTCTAAACCAATATGTTATCCTTTGATCGCCTTTTCCACCAATTTCTCTGACCACTGATGTTTCTGTGTTGGGATGAATAGATCACCTCTTACTTTGAATGTGCTTCTTCTGAAGTTATTTCACCATAGCCCAAACAAATATCAATTTAATGTAGTACTTTAAAAAATTCATCTGAGAGATGCACAAGTTGAAGAAAGCACCCAGGAGGGGGTACAGCCACTCCATGTCTTCCCAGCTGGCCATGCCTCAGTGAGGGACCAGAGGACACCTGCTGAGTAGGATGTCCACTCCTGGAATGAATTCATGTATAAATGGATAGCACAATAACCCCCGAACTGTCCTTCCCAAACAAGCTCCACCTTTCCTTGTAAGTGGTTTAGGTCATGTTTGATTCTCACTGCTTTGCATTGTCTGAGAACCAAGGCATTTGTGTTTTTATCCCATTAAATATTTGTTCCAAGGCCTGTCAGCCATTCTCCTTCCCCTTTCCCTCCCTCAAAGGTCACTCTTGACTGTAAAGCAATTCTCTCCCAACTGCACGAGCTCAGATAAGTGTTGTTACGTCCCTACCTCCTACCCTTATTGTGCTTGCCCAGAAGGTAGCAGTCATTGCCAACTATTTGCAAGGAGCTGCACTAGGCACTGTGGAGTGCAAGTTAAATGGAACACGAATCTTCAAAAGTAAATCGCAATTCTTTTTTTTTTTCTTTTGTAAATCGCAATTCTGTCCCCTTCCTCTGACCTGAGCTCAGCTACTGAACCCAAATACAATTGCTTTGTGGCTAGAGCTCAGAGTCAAAACCAATCAGGGGCTGTTGCTGTTTATGTTGGTCTTTGTTGCAACTTTTATTGCAGACTTTAACTCATCAGTAAAAACTCAGGTGTAAAAAACCTGAATTCAAAATGAGACATTCCAAATGCTCCCCAGCTATCCCAACTTAATATTTTACATATTCTTTGTTAGACCAAATACTCCTTCTGCTCTCCCTTCCCATCTAGCAGCCTCCTTGGGAAGTAACATGACTTAAAGGCACACAAAGCATTACTTTCACTAGACAATTGCTTTCTGTGGCACTAGTGAAAAAGATCGAGACACCCCCAAGATCATAGTTAGCCTATTATTTGTTTTCTCTTTCACAGCAAATTAGAGAGTTTGATGACCACTATTATTATTCTTCATTATTATCAAACACTGACACTGGTTTTAGCCTTTAGAGCAATTATTTTTTTCTCCAAGTTGCAAACAAAGAAGCGTAGACATTATTCTGCATTCATTAAAAATAGCCTTGCGTTTATTCTCCATGAATTTCATACTTAGTGCCTTGTGCAAGCCCCTCATAAATAGTAAATGCACAGAGCCAGTGCCATCCATTCAAGAGCCCCGAGTTCTGAGGAGCAAGGCAGACTGATCAGAGCTGTGAACTAACCCCCTTCCACATCACAGCAGCGCCATCTGCAGCGTGTGGCTGGACCCCCTCCAAGTACTCACCACCTCCTTTAGAACTTTTATGAGCCTGCTTTTTTAAAGCATACTCATTCCATATGCAAAGGCTTGGATACATATGCACACCAACAGCCCGTACGCATGCAAAATGTGCAGATGGGCAAAGGAAAATGAAGCCAGGGGTTTGGCACTAAGACAAATTATTAACCCCGGGAATTCTTAAAAGCCACATAGGGGTCCTATGGAAAAACAGCCTCTCTTAGAACTGATAATTGGAACTTAGTTTTAGATTTCAAAAACTGTAGCTTAATAAAAGTGTAAGAACAGCTTTTACAACTTCAGTTTTGTTTTGTTTTGTTTTGTTTGGCATTGTTCCCTTGGAAAACAAACATCTGAAATGTTGCAGAATTTCAACCAGCAGCGCCATCACCAGATTTGATCTTTTTCTCCACGGCTTCCTACCACATACGAACGACGTCATTCTGAGCAGATATGGTGCAAGGGAATGATAGAAGAATAGACTTCCTTAAATTAACTAACAGCTGAATGATTCTTTTTAGGACGGGAAGGTGGGTAGAATTTGGGGGCAAGTACTGTGCAATAAATTATAATGCATAATAATTTATAAATTATAAATTATAATGCATGTGCAAATATTTAATATGCCCACGATATTTATAAATACAGACTAGATCTTGCAACAGGTTAAGATCATTTATTTCAGACTAGTTTATAGATTTAAAACACTTAAGATTTTCAGACCATATTTAGGTCTAAGGGTTCCAGAATTAGAGTCAGCATTTCTCTTTTTTTATCTTCCCTTTTTTTATTGAGATATAATTAATATATATCATGTGAATTTCAGCTGTACAACATAATGATTTGACAAATGTATACTTGCAAAATGATCACCACGGTAAGTTAACATCCATCAACTCACATAGTTATAAGAACTTTTAAGATCTCCTCTCTCAGCAACTTTCAAATATACAACACAGTATTATTAACTATTAGAGTCAGCATTTCTAAATGAAGATATATGCAATTTATTCTATTCTCCCCAAAGAATTCACTTGGAATCAACTCAGCCGGCCCACTTATTTGTGAGGTGCTGGACTGCAATAAGGAGAATCCACCTCCTCCACAACACGTCAGCTTGTCCCCTCAAGTCATCTATGAATAGTCATAACTCAAGCGGTCCTTATACAGAATATTGAGAGCCTTCCACATACCCATGCATTTTTCTGTTTCTATGGCAATGATCAATATTCTTCCTTGGAAGAAATGAGGCATCAGAAGGCAGAGAGGGAGTAGAGGGTGCAGAGGCCAGATGACGCTGCTAGAGGCATGAATGAGGGTGTCAGAGAAAGGACGTGGCAAGTCAAATTTGACAGTGAATGAGGACAGATGGGGGTAGCTGGAGGGATTGTTAAGTTAGACCAGTGTTTCTCAATCCTGCTTGCACAATGGAATCACCTGGAGAGCTCTAAAAACATTCTGACACCTGGGCCCCACCCCTGCCACTTCTGACTTGTTACGAGGTGCAGCCTGGGCACCGTAAAGTTTTTGCAGCTCCCCAGGTGATTCTAATGAATTGCCAGCACTGAGAACAATTGGGATAGAGAAATAATGTCTTTTAAAGATGGCAGCAAGGAGCGCCTGGGTGGCTCAGTCGGTTAAGCCGCTGCCTTCGGCTCAGGTCATGATCCCGGGGTCCTGGGATCGAGCCCCGCATCGGGCTCCCCGCTCAGCGGGAAGCCTGCTTCTCCCTCTCCCTCTGCCTGCCTCTCTGCCTACTTGTTCTCTCTCTCTGTCAAATAAATGAATAAAATCTTTAAAAATAAATAAATAAAGATGGCGGCAAGTTAAGCACCTATACGTGCTGAAGAATGGCGCCGTAGAAGAGAAGCCGCTGATGCCACATAAGGAGGCAGAGGTGATGATAATTGACATCCCGGGAGGGAGGTGAGGATGGACTCAGCAAGGTAGAAGATGAGCTTAGAAATAAGAAGTACTTCTTTCGTTATGGCAAGAGAAAGGGAGAAGCAGAGGGTTGTGGATGGAGTCAGGGTTGAGGTTCTGCCGGCAGGATGACAAGGGGGCAGGCTTCTCATGAGCCTGTGTTCTCTGTAAATCAGAGGAAAGAGAGTGGGGGTGGCGAGCTTAGCATTTGGAGAATGGAAAGGACTCGGCAATGCTGGGTGCCTAGTTTATTGGAGGAGCTGAACTTACAGTGTCAGCAATATGTCAGGCTGATGGTTCTCAGCAGAACATTAAGAAACGTGAAAAGAGTACTTGCCTCAGCATGAGGTTTACATTCTTCATACCATGTTGTTAGAAGGATTCACAGTTGAGCAGCTCTGGGAAGCACTGGGCGGGGGGGGGGGGGCATAGTTGCAAATTAACCAATGAAATCCCTTGTAAAGACATCCTCTAAATCCAAAACAAATCAAACAAAAACTTCCATTGCTATAAAAACATTAACACTAAAGAGACTATTAAATGCATTCTACATATTTTATACATAAATTCTCTATACTCTTACCACTGTTTGCTTCCTAAAAATGTTGCAGGATCGCCATCCCCATATTTGCAGTGAGATGTTTACAGATGTGTTCCACAGCCTGAGATTCTCCCCATTACCCACAGTCGTCTAGTCCCACACTGACTGCCTTTCTGGTTTTATAATCGACTGACTCGGTATTTGTGAAGGCGCAATCTGAACATTCTGGGAAGTTGTGAGAAAAAGTTGCAAGGAATGGAGGGATTTCCCAGGAAGTAGGAATGTTAGTGCTAAAACCTGGGGTCCCAGGCAATCGGGGAGGGCTGGTGACTCTGCTGCTCTCTCCCTCACAATAATCCCTGACCCTTTTATTGGTGACAAGTGCTTGCTCTCACATGGCCTGAGAGACTAGCAGAGTGCCAGGCTCAAGGTGGGAAGCCAATATGGTGGAAGGAGACACCAGGACTCATTTGATGACCACAGATTCTTCTGTTAGCTTCCTTCTGCTCCATCTGGCTTCTTACTATGGAGTGGAGCACCCTCAAAGGGTTAACTCCTAAGACTCCTGTCCGTTTTTTCTTTGATACCATTGTTCTTTTGACATATATGTTCTTGACTTCTTTTTTTGTCTTGGGGCTAGTGGCCTGAGAAGACTTCCTCCCTTCCCAAACCACATTTCTTTTCTCCTTTCATCCTCAAAGAAGATAAACTAAATTAAATACATACCTTAAATTATCAGGCCAAAGCACTTTTTTGATTAAAGAATTTTAAACAGGGCCGCTGGGTGGCTCAGCCTGTTAAGTGTCCACATTCAGCTCAGGTCATGATCCCAGGATCCTGGAATCGAGTCCCACATCGGGTTCCTTGCTCAGGGGGGAGGCTGCTTCTCCCTCTTCCTGCCACTGCCCCTGCTTGTGGTCTCTCTCTCTCTCCCTCTTTCTGACAAATAAATAAAATCTAAAAAAAAAAAAAAAAAGAATTTTAAACATCTCAATACAAAAAGGGTGCTTTGCTCTTTAGAAATGAAGACCACCACCTGACCTCTTCTGCCATTTGACAATAGAAGCCAGGTCTTTATCAGGAAGAAACTCTCCTTTTTCTTCTTTATTCTACATTGTGCTTTGCTTAGAAGCAATTTTAAAATGATCTTCAGATGAAAAGTCACATTCTTAAGGGAGAACAAAAAACACTTTGTACAACAGGCTGAAGAAATGAGTTTTTCTTTGTAGTAAACCACCCATGTTTGTTGATTTGATGAATAAATGAAGACAAAGGAGACTTTTTAATGATTGAAAGGTTTATCCTTGCAACCCCATTATTTTTTCTGCCTTCACTGAAATTTGGCAAGTATGTATATTGTATCACTAGGTGTAAAGCTCTGATCAAGACTATGGAGTGTACCAGGACAAGTAAAGCAAGGCCTTGGCCATAATAATCAGCTATACTCAATTAGGAGAATGTGGTAAGGTGAGGAAAGAAAATTACAGAGCAGAGAGAAGATCAGAACTTACTCCAGAATACCTTTTCCACAACAACGTGGCGAGTCAATCCAATTATAAAATAGAGAGGTATTAAACATTTGTGTGAAGGCTCAGGGAAAAAAAAAATGGAGTGAATAAATTCTGCAGATCTTCTAGATTCTCCTGTAGGATCTACAGATTCCTTTCTAGGGAAAATATGGTGACTCATATTTTGGTTGCTTTTGAAAGTTTTTCCTAGGTTTCATGTAGCCCATCCTCTGCGCAGAGTCACATGCAAAAGAAACATGAATCCGTCTCTGGAAGCCTTGAAGATTCATGCATATCTCTGACGCTGGTGTTTTTAGAGCCAGACCAAATACATGGCACCTTACAGAAAGCATCCCTGAATCCTCCTTGGCCATAGTTCTTTTTTTCTAAAGCTCTGTATTCATGACAGCCCCTAAAAATCTCTGCTACTCACTCTGCTCCCCAGAGTGGTCCCTCTCCAATGCCTCCTTCCCCGCCTTGCTCTTTCCCAGCTGTACAAACCTGTCAGGACTCCTGCTCCTAATCCCCGGGTCTGCCAGGTTGCTCTACGATGCTGGAGAACTCCACTTATTCTCATTTCTGTAGAGTCC
Source organism: Leptonychotes weddellii (assembly GCF_054177405.1). Taxonomy (NCBI): domain Eukaryota; kingdom Metazoa; phylum Chordata; class Mammalia; order Carnivora; family Phocidae; genus Leptonychotes; species Leptonychotes weddellii. The sequence continues at coordinate 96,138,972 of NC_138369.1, read as the reverse complement.
TCTGGGAAGTGTTGTTCACTCTCTCTGACTGATACGGGGAAAAAGACTATGGAACATTTCTGGCCAACAAAATTCTCTACTTTGTTCTACTTGGCATTCCTTAGTGGCGAGAATTCTCTCTGGGACAGTTTAGGCAGCTGGGGGCAGGTGGGGCTCAAGCCAGAGTGGAAGTGAAATGGAGGTAAGGGGTGAAGGGCGGTTTGTTTTCCCATCAGTCCATCCACTAGTGACAGCTGTGTAAGTTAAAATGTGAACCCCCACATCATCTATGTTAAGATTTGATCTTGGTGACTGGCTACCTAAACAAATCTTGTCTTTGTCCCATGAGGCCAGTGTTACTCATGTTCAAATTAGTTCTTGGCTTCCCACCATCCCCATTCTGACGGTCTTGGGCCTTACAGAATGTTGTCATCTCCCCCTCACCTTAAACCTTGATATAGTTGACCCCGGGGGCAGTTTGTGTGACTGTACTCATAAGGGTGTGCACATGCTTTGGCCCAGTATCTCCACTTCCAGGACTCTGCCAGAAGAAATAATCAGAGATGCAGATGAGTATTTATACCTAATATAGATTTACTTATAATAGTGAAAAAATAGGTACAACCTAAATGCCTACAAATCAAGAAATGGGTAAAATTTTTTGATAAGTTATGTGATGAAATATGTCTCTATCAGGATGTTAATATCGAAGGATATTTAACAACATAAATTGTTTCTAATTTAGCTTTCACTAAAAATCATGAATGAGGGGCGCCTGTGTGGCTCAGTCGGTTAAGTGTCGCCTTCGGCTCAGGTCATGATTCCAGGGTCCTGGGATTGAGCCCCGCATCGGGCTCCCTGCTCAGTGGGAAAGCCTGCTTCTCCCTCTCCCACTCCTCCCCCTGCTTGTGTTCCCTCTCTCACTGTGTCTCTCTCTGTCAAATAAATAAATAAAAATCTTAAAAAAAAAAATCATGAATGAAAATTCTACTTGAAGTACAATATCAATTTTGTATGTGCATATATATGTATATATGTGCATGTGTTTCTATACAACACACAAATACAACCACCACACACACAATTTGGTTGCCTCTGGGTAGTAGAAATACAGGTATTATTTATTTATCTTTCTGCATTTTATCATGAACTTATATTTGTTTTACATCATAAGGGAATAAATATTATTGTAACATAAATGAAAAACTAAAGTGGTTCTTAGCATAGCAACTGATGAAAAAAGAAGCTGGAAGAATGTAAATGGTTAACAATATGGGAATGGTTAAATAAATGAAGGTACATTCATAGGTCTGGCCCCAGGCTCCATTGATGGCCACACCTCCATCCAGCTCCTGGTTCCTGAATATGTAGGAATGTACCTCAGGCCCCAAAGCACTCCCAGACTGCTCCTCTCTGCCCTCTCCTGATCCGGCTGCCTGTGATGATGTGACCATTGACCTCTTTCTTACCTGCTTGGACGTGACTGCTGGCATTTCTTCTTTGTTTGGAGAACCCTACTTCTCCTGCCCTGCATTTCAGTGGAGCGGCCCTCCCACACTCCATCAGGTGTGGTCCTCAGATACCAACTTTGCCAATCAGCGACTCTATCCCCCAGGGCCGCGGTGGCTGGTTCAGCGGAGACAACCAGAATCCCTGCTGATCATGTTCTTCAGAAGCCACCAGGAAAACTGCTATCTCCTCCTTTGGGATCAAGATCTGTAAAGATATGCCAGAGAGTCTTATGACCAGCTTTCTTTCAAGAAAATCCCCAGACTGTCCATAGTGGAGAGAATGATACCAACACATGAATAGAGAGGAGAGATAACTAATAAATAAGTCCTAAGGACATTGTTTGAGCCTCTGGATGCAGCAGTGACGGAAATTATTTTTGTTTTCCTCAGTTAATAAATTTCTCCCTTTCCTCACTCCCTTCCTACTTCCCTTATCTCTCTTTAAAAACAAATTTTTTTTTTCTGTTGTTAATTTTTTTTTTCTTGAACTTGTTTGAAAAAGGGCTCAGTCACTTGTGACTAAAGAGTTCTGACTCTGTTACCCTACCTTGGATTTGGTGACTGGCTTTTGGAAGCAACCACTTGCCTTTTGCATGCCAAGCAAGTCAGGACTCTTTCTAGAAAAACTCTTAGATGGCCTGGCTTTATATAGAACTTTCCCCTCTTTTTCTGGATATTTTCTGTCCTTAGTGGCTAGAAATTTCTTTCCTCCCTACCAGTAAGAGTGAGATCAGATATATATCATTTAATATTTTAAAAGCACTAAAAATTGTTTTGAAAGCATTGTTATTGGCATGGAAAGATTCTTGTAATATATGACTTCAATTATTTCAAGTATGTAATAGCTAGTCACAGAAAAATACTGGAAGGAAATATATCAAAATATTAACTTAGTGATTATATCTGAGCAGTAAGATTATAGGTGATTTATACATTACATTTTCTAATTTTATAAATGGATATGCAATTTATTTTGAGATTAGAAAATAACAGGAGTGATTAAAATAAATACATAAATTATAATATATTCATCCAAAGGACTATTTTTAGTCATTAGAAAGAATATTTTGAAAACATTTCAGTGACATTGAAAAATGCTCACAATAGAACAGTTAGAAAGGTGGACAAAACTGTATATAGCCCTGATTGCAACAATTTTAATTATATTAAATTAAATTATATTAATTATAATTAATTATTAATTGTTACTTTAATTATATTAAATCATTATAATTATATTAAAAGATTTTTTGAATTCTAAAAAAATTTTTTATATTTTTAAAAGATTTTTATTTTTAAATAATCTCGACAACCAATGTGGGGCTCAAATTTACAACCCTGAGTTCAAGAGTGGAATGATCAGATTGATCCAGTCAGGTGCCCCTCAACTATTTCAATTCTAGATGTGTAAATAGATGCATAGGAAACAACTGAAGAAATCGCTTCAACATATTAATAGTTGTTATCTCTGAGTTTTGAAATCATGGTTTTTGGTTTCTTCTCCAACTTTTAGAATCAGAATTCTTTTATAATTATACTAAAATAGGGATGCCTGGCTGGCTCAGTCGGGAGAGCATGCAGCTCTTGATCTCAGGATCATGAGTGCAAGCCCCATGTTGGGTGTGGAGATTACTAAAAAAAAAAAATTAAAAATAAAAACTTAAAAGAATTGCAATAAAATAGTAGAAGGTTACTCTGGTGGAGAAGAGGTTTGAGAAGGCAACTAACTCTTCCTCACTCCTGCCCCTTTGATATTGGAAGCTCTAGACCTTTCCCTCCTTTTCCCAGGTCAAGAGCTGAAGTCCCCCATCTTTGCTGAAGGAAGTAGTGAATGGGAGTCAATTTCTTTTCTGGGCAGAAACTGAGGCCCTGTAAACTTCACAGAGATGATTCTCTCTACATACAGCCAAGTTTCCCCTGCTTTATCTCCCAGTTTAGCTATACAACACACACACATTTATTTACCAGCAATTAAAGCAGAATTTCTCAGAAAGGAAGGAGCTAAATCTGGGAATGTAGCAAAAGAAAAATATTTACATAACGTATCTCAAATGCAAACCACGTTTTACATTGTGCTAAGTACTTTTTGTACATTTTTCTCATTTAATCTTGTCAAAATCCCTGTGGGGAAAAAAAAAATACCATCACTTCCCCCTGATTAATAGATCAGCCAAACAGAGTCTTAGAGAACTTTGAAATAACTTTACCAGTTCACACAGTCAAGAAGTGGTAGAAGTAGAATTTGAAGCAAGGCAGTCGTACTCTAGGGCTTGTGCTGTTAACCAATATGTATATGGCAAACTGTGGTAATATACACCATGATTTTTGTATTAACTCTAATGCTTGCTTAGTTGAGAATTGGTGAAGCCCTTGCAAAGGGTGGTGAGGGAGAAGTTTCCATTCTTTTTCTGTGTTCATTATTATTCACCTGAATAAGTGATCTCCCTTTTGCCAAAATTGTTGCTAGTGTGGTGCTATATTTGAGGGCTCTGATTGGCATTACCATGGTTCTACCTTTGACTTTTTCATATCCATATGAGCGGGAAACCTGTTCCAAGGAGCAGGAAGAAGCAGTGGAGTCAGTGCAGAGCCAAAGAAGGAGCTGTCAGAGAAGTTGGGGAAGCAGTGGTGGGGGGAGAAGTAGGGACTCCTCCAGTTGCCTGGAGACTAGAGAAGGGGAATTTCTAGAGGTTCTAGATGTATCCAATGGTGCTAAATGTTGAAGACAGGTTAAGTGGTTACAAACTAACGAGGGGAGCCTGGGTGGCTCAGTTGGTTAAGCATCCAACTCTTGGTTTCAGCTCAGGTCGTGATTTCAGGGTGGTGAGATCGAGCCCCGAGTTGGGCACCATGCTGGGTGTGGAGCCGGCTTAAGATTCTCGCTCTTCTTCTCCCTCTGCTCCTCCCCCTGCTCACATGCATGTTCTCTCATTCTCTCAAATAAATAAAATCTAAAAAACGAAACAAAACAACAACAACAGGGGCGCCTGGGTGGCTCAGTCGTTAAGCGTCTGCCTTCGGCTCAGGTCATGATCCCAGGGTCCTGGGATCGAGCCCCGCATCAGGCTCCCTACTCTGCAGGAGGCCTACTTCTCACTCTCCCACTCCCCCTGCTTGTGTTCCCTCTCTCGCTGTCTCTCTCTCTCTGTCAAATAAAATCTTTTAAACAACAACAACAACAACAACAACTTAAGGAGGGGATGCCTGGGCGGCTTAGTAGGTTAAGCGTTTGCCTTTGGCTCAGGTCATGATCCCAGGGTCCTGGGATCGAGCCCCGTATTGGGCTCCTTGCTCAGTGGGGAGTCTGCTTCTCCCTCTCTCTCTGCTCCTACCCCCAATCATACTCTCTCTCTCTTTCTCTCTCTCTCTCGGTCTTCTCTCCCTCTCTCTCAAATAAATAAAATCTTTAAAAAAAAAAAACAACAACTAAGGAAAGAATGTTGGCTTGGGCAATAGAGTAGGCCATTTCTGGAGCAAATTCAGAAGAGATGTGGAAGTAGAATTCAGACTGCAATGTGGCTAGGAATGAGTGGGAAGTAAGGACCTGAATGACTCCACGCAGACTCCTTCTTTGGCGGTGAAGGGCAGGTGGGAAGTTTAAAAATGTAATGGAGTTGAGGCAAAGTGTGCATGCACATGTGCATGCAGGAAAGGAGACAGCTGGGCAGGTTTATAAGTTGAGCAGGAAGCAACACATCAAGAGAGAAGGGAGGAGGGAAGAATAATAACTATCCTTATTGAGAGCTGGCTCTGTTCCAGGCACAGTGCTAGGTGATGGGACCTATGAATGTGCCTTCATATTATTTGTTTCATTTAATGCACACAGCAACCTTGGGAGGAAAATGAGTTTCAGAGAAAGTGAGTAATTTGCCCAAGATCACACAGCTATTATTTTGGCAGATGAAACAGACAGATCTTTCTGACTCAAAAGGCACATAAGTTCTATTCATGAAAGAGGGAAAAGAGGAAAGGATATTTAGTGCAGAGAGGTCATAGAAGAGGTAGCTGGAGTTGGAATAAAAAACATGGGTTAGTAAGACAGAGGGTTACATTTACCCCAGAGGCAAAGGAAGACGGAATCACAAAATACTGTAAAAGGGATGAGAACGTAATTTCATTTTATTTCCTGGGTAAAAATAGCCTAGGTAGCTGGCATATGTATTCAGCTAGGTTCCTAGGAGACCATTGATGATTCCCTTAAGCTTATAGTGACAGAGGCATATCTCCTCTTCTTTTTTATCCCCTTATTGTGTCTGGTTTTGGTCATCCCACAAATGATCTCAAATAGTATCCTCTGCCCTTGCATGACTGTATACTCCTATAGCTCTTCCTTTACCTGGAATTCCCTTCTCTATCTATTTATGAGTATGGAAATGGACACTACTACTTAATTGGCAAACCATATGAAATAAATACTGAGATTGAATGAATTCCAGTCAAGGATTTGGTCTTTCAATTTTTATCTACTAGATTGTTGTTAGATTACATTGGCTGGGGCATGTGAAATACAAGAATTTTTAAATAAAGACTCCTAAAAGATGAGCAACAAATTACAGCTGAGCTTTTATTTCATCTAAACCATTTTAGTTGAAATTCGTGACCTACTTTATCTCATGATCTGTTGCCATAGTGCTTAGGTTAAATGTGTAACTAAAGAAAATTGATTTCCAGTGCAAATCTTAATTTTTATTGTGCCCTGCAGTGCTGTATGGATGATGTATGTATGAGAAGTCTCACATTTAGAAGATTCCACGGGGAGTTTTGAGAGTCAAAGTATTATGGCCTCTGTCTGTGGATATTAAGATAATATATTTTCTGTAGATGTGTATCATTTAAAAAAAATAAGTGACTTTATGGATATCCTTAGGCACAAAAGAAACAGGATTTTCTGACTGCTTCAGAAGCAGTCTCCAATTTACATGGGTCAATCAGTATTTGCTAAAAAGGAAAACAGTATTTGTCTTGGAAATTATAAACCTCAAGCTCAAAGACAAATGCTTTTCCCTCAAATGTTTTAATGCCTCGTTTGATTTAAAAATCTATTCTACAGTCAAGTGAGCATTTAGAGTTCTCAAGACCTTATCTTTGTTGAAAAAAAAATAATAATAACCTAGCTGGCAAACGTCTGTCAATGGCAGAGTATGTGTTTGGTGGGTGGGAGAAGAGGCCTGGCCAAGTCTATGGGGCCAACATTCCCTAGCACTCTCTGTAAATGGGCACATTTCTTTCTGAATGGTGAGGCTTTTTTCATTACACCTGTGATATCAGAATTTCCTAAGTGTTGAGAGCAATAAAAGTGTCTTTTGTTATGTTAACGACTTTTGGAAAGCTGCTAGGTAAACCAAGAATGGGGGCTGCTTGCCAGGGGAACCAATCATGATTAGAGGGTTAGACCTTTCAGTCCCACCCCCCTGACCTCCGAGAGGGGAGAGGGGCTGGAAGTTGAATCAATCACCAGTGGCCAATGATTTAATCAATCAAGCCTCTGTAATGGAGCCTGCATAAAAATCCAAAAGGAGGGGGTTTGAAAAGCTTCCAGGTTGGTGAACTGGAACACTTCCATGCGCCAGCCCCAAAGTCCATGGGGACTGAAGCTCCCGTGTTCAGGATCTTGCCCTAGGTATCTCTTCATCGCTTTCCTTTGTATCCTTTACTGTCCTTTGTAATAAACCGGTAAGCTAGTGAGTATACTGGTTTCCTGAGTTCTGTGAGCTGCTCTGGCAGATTAATCAAACCTGAGGAGGGAGTCAGGAAAGCCTCCAATTTATAGCTGGTTTGGCATCTGAAGTGGGAGCAGTCTCGTGGGGCTGAGCCCTTAACCTGGGGAATCTGACACACTAGCTCCAGGTAGGTAGTGTCAGAACTGAGTTCAGGTTGTGGAACACCTTGGTCAGTGTCGGAGGATTAATTGCTTGGTGGTGTGGAAAAACACACACTGCAACACCTTGAACACTTTTTCCTATATTGAATACATTCAAGTCTCTATAAATCTAGGAATTTATGGGGCAGATTAAACCCCAAATGTATTGTGTTTGGCTTACATAATTCACTTATTGCAGTTCTAAAAGGAAAAGCAAACCTATTTCCTTCTACTCTCAACACTTCTGACACCAACGTGTGGGTTTTCCACCCTAAGCTGTTCTTTAATTTTCAGTGGACACCAACGGGGTGTCCCAGAGTTTCACTCAATGCTTAGACCTCACAGGTTCAGGGTTCAGTCCCACAAGACTAAAGCCCACATCAGATGCTAATCTCAAATCCCAAATTGTCATCGGTGCTTCTGACCAACTGGCTAAAATCGAGGGTTTCCATAACCCCCTCCTCCGGTTTGATAATTTGTGGGAACAGCTCCCAGAATCAGGAAAGTGCTTTACTTAAGACTAGCCACTGGTGATTCAGTCTCCATCCCCTCTCTACTCTCTTCTCCCCAGAGGTGGTGGTGGAGTGGGGTTAAAGTTCCAACCCTCTCTAATCCCAAGGTTGGTTCCTAGTGGAACAAGTCCCCTATCCTGCAAGAGCCAGTTCATTAACAAACTCAGGTGTGCTTGGCAGGGGCTTATAAAAAAAAAAAACAAGAGCTGCTCCTCTCATTCCTATCACTCAGGCAATTCCAAGGATTTTAGGAGTTCTGTGTCAGGAAGCTGGGTGGAGACCAAGTACGTATTTTTTATTATGTCACAGGTTACTTGTCTGGATCATGTATGCATTTGATTTTGTTCCTTTTGCCTTAAACATTTTGGGGGGAAGAGGTGATAAATTGCTAAGTTATGTTGAACACAATTATTCATCTTTTTCATTTGTATGTAAAATATATTTGTATGTAAAAAATGTTTATATTTATTTCCCTCTATTTCTAACTTGTTTTGTTTTCATTTTTGTTTTTCATTTTTGAAGTGAGTGTTTTTGCTTCATTGCAGGTGTTGTTCAGGCTTAGAGAGGGAAATGAGAAAGCCTTGAGGCCCTTTGAGCATCTAATTTCCCTTTCTTTAATTTATGGCTGCTGGTGAGTTATGGTTTATGGTTTCCACCTCTTAGTTGGCTCTGTTTCTGTGCACCTCTAACAACTGTGTTTCTTTCTGACATCTTATTTTCACACTCTTTGAGACAGACTCCACTGTGAGAGTCCAGGCTTCCTCACTGAGGTTTGCCTATGGGTTTAGTGCAGGATCCTAGCTGTGCAATGTTGTGCCGGCCAGAGCCGCAGTGTGGCAACTGGCACACAAGAAACTACCCTCGGCTGTTTGCTCAAAATAGGGCTTCTGGGGCAGGCACTTAGATCTTGAGACTCTGCTGGTACAGAGGAGACCAGAACCCACGTGTAGTTAAGAGTTCACGTCCTAGAGTCTGATTGCCTAGGGTTTATAACTTGACTCCACCAATTACTGGTTGGGGGATCGTAGGTGAGCTACTTTACAAATCTATGCCTCTGTTTCTTCATCTGAGAAATGGGGATAATAACACATCTCATAGTGTTGCTGTAAGAATTAAATTAGATGATATATCAAGAGCCTAGCATAGACCTGGATGTATAACAAAGACTCAATAAACTTTGGTTATTATAATCATAATTATGATTGTTATTTGGATATTTCCAAGGCTCTAGCACAGTACCTTTTACATAGTAGCTTCTCAATAAATCTCAGCTGAATGAAGAGATGAACCAATGAATTAATCACATACCAGTGCCTGAAATATGTAGTTTGGCTGAGTAAATCATCTCTCAGATGGGACTTTAAAATATTATATCTAGAAACTAAAAGAAGTGTTTAATCTCTTCTTTCAAAAATCATTTCCATAATGAGATTTGCATTTCAAATGGCCTTTGTATAACGAAGAGCTTTTCCTCTCCCCTCCTACCCAAGAGTAGTCCATGATGATTCATTTGTTATTTTTCTTTTCTTTACTTTTTAAAGATTTTATTTATTTGAGAGAGAGAGAGACCAAGCACAAGGCTGGGGGAGGGGCAGAGGGAGAGGGAAGAGCAGACTCCCAGCTGAGCAGGGGGCCCGTTGTGGGACTCCATCCCAGGACCCTGGGATCATGACCTGCGCTGAAGGCAGACACTTACCCGGCTAAGCCACCCAGGTGCCCTCATCTGTTATTTTTATAGGGCCCCAGTAAAAAGCTGTGTTTTTCTTTACTGGCTAGGCAATTTGCAGTGTGTGTCACAAGAAAGGTGTATTAATTTTTACCCTGTTGGATTTTCTTCCACAAAGCCATCAGCAGTGGATGAGAGAAATTTGTTATCCTTGTCCCTGCCAGTAATAAATGTTATTTCTTTAAATTCCCCCCCCCCTTTTTTTCTGCAATCTAGGTATGAAGTGATGGAAATGTTTTGTTTTTTTTTTAAGATTTTATTTATCTGACAGAGAGAGACACAGCGAGAGAGAGAACACAAGGAGGGGGAGTGGGAGAGGGAGAAGCAGGCTCTCCACTGAGCAGGGAGCCCGATGCGGGGCTGGATCACAGGACCCTGGGATCATGACCTGAGCCGAAGGCAGACGCTTAATGACTGAGCCACCCAGGCGGCCCTGAAGTGATGGAAATGTTAAGCCTTAAATTCACAGATCAGAATCAAGCTGGGATGGACTCAAGTCCATCTGGTTCCTTCACAGAGTTAAACTATATTGAAATAGCCAAAATATATTGCAGTCTTTGCATAGAATCTATTGCCTACCCTTCCTTCTGTTTTTTCAGCACACCTTTTACTCTGCTTGTCTAATGTGCCATGGCCACATATGCCACATATAGATGATCCTTAGATTTTGCGGTTCTTCAAAAGGAACTAGATTGCATTTGGTATAAGAAAACACTGTTCTAGTATTTCTAGTGTGCTATCTTCATGTCTTCATTGTTACCATCACCAAAAAACCTTCTCTGTCGTTAACATCATTGGTTACATATTTCTTTATCTTACCCTATAAAGAATTTAAATTCCTACTATTTTAGATTCTCTTCTGTTTATCTTTAATGTCTTTTTTTTTTTTTTAAGATTTTATTTATTTGACAGAGAGAGACACAGCGAGAGAGGGAACACAAGCAGGGGGAGTGGGAGGGAGAAGCAGGCTTCCCGCTGAGCAGGGAGCTCCATGAGGGGCTCCATGCAGGGCTCCATCCCAGGACCCTGGGATCATGACCTGAGCCGAAGGCAGACACTTAAAGACTGAGCTACCCAAGCGCCCCTATCTTTATTGTCTTCAGTTTTTATTCTTGGTTTGCAAAGCTACCTCCTTTGATCATTTCAATTTTAATGTTTTTATAATCTACACTCAACATTTCAAACTTTTATCTTTGCTATTTTGTTTAAATACTTTTCTCAGGTATAATTCTTTCATCATTGTTTCTTACTTTTAACTATCTCGATTTTGATCTTACAGTTTTCTGATTTTATCTTTTTATATCCTTGGTTTGTAAAGAGTAAACAAGAAATCTAGGTATAAAGACAGATCCAAAAGGTTTTGCTGATGAATTGGTCACAGATGGAGAGGGAAAGAAAGGCATTAGTGTTGACAACTAGCACTGTAGTCTGAACAAATGGGTAAAAAATGGTGTGATCTACCGTAGAAAAAACTGAGAGGGGAGTATGTTGGAAGAGAAAGTAAGAGTTTCTTCTCTCTCACCACCATTGCAGAATAGAAGAGCATTGTACCATTTTAAAAGGACGTATTGCAGATATTTTTAAATGAATACTTAAGTTTCTGGAAAAGAATCACTAGTCTATTTTTTCTTATTTTGCTGTTATTGATAAAGACTTCTGGCATTTATATGAAAGACCTATTTTAGGAACACTCACTATGGTACCTATATAGAGAATAGACTGAAAAGCTGCAGACAGGAAGCTCCATAAGAATGGAAACACTGGAAGTCAATTGCAATTTGGATGAAATTAAGATGAAAGCTCTACTAATCTGTTGATAGGGAAGCTGAAGTTTGGAGAAGTTTGCCTGATGCCAATAATGTAGATGAAAGAAGTTTTTGCTATGAATGAAGTGGTTGAGTTTTTTTTTTTTTTTTAAAGAAAAAGTGATAATGCAATGAGTTAAGAATTATATCTAGTTGTTTTAACAGGCATATTCAATTTTCTGAGCTTCAGAGGAGGCCTGTCTAGCCAACATGTTCTTTACTTAGTATTATGCTTTTTTAGCATGGCTATGGAGTCCACATTACTCTAAAGATTGAGTTGAAATAAAGTAATTGTGATTTGTAAATGTATTAGACTCATGTTAAGTATTCATCAATTAGACCAGAGCCAAAGTGCCTTCGTTTTCTTGAAAAGGTAGACTGTTATTTTGTTGAAAACAGTCAACGCCCTGGACACTAGCTCGGCTGGGCTCTCGCCCTCAGGGTCTTCATCTGCAAAATAGGGACAACGATGTGCATCTCAAAGGATTTCGAGGATATTTAATGCGATAATGGATGTGTAAAGGAGAAAGGACTTTACACGGGCTTGTTTAGCTATACTTTTCTTCACTCCCTCCTCAAATGCCCCAGTGCCGGGTACACGCAGAGGGTATTAACCGTTCTCTCGTTGAATGACCGACTGAATGACTCGAGGCCAGAACAGCTTCCTATTTTGGAATTCCAACGACTTGGAAAGCGTGATGGCACCTGTGAAGTGGAATGTCAATAAAGTTTTCTTTATTAAAAAAAAAAAACAGCATCCACGAAACTACAAATCTCCGCCTTCCTGAAGCCCACTAGCCAAGGGGCTGGCCAGGAACCCGGAAGTCTGGCCGGCTTGCCGAATCACGCCGGGAAACGTACATAGCGGGGGCCAATCCTGGGCAAGCTTGCTCCCGCGCCGCGCCGAGTCCCGCCTCCGCGCGTAGCGCTGACGGGGCGTTAGCGGGTACGGCGGCCGCGGGGGTGGTGCCAGCGGCGTTTACCTAGCCCGGCCTTCTAGGCTCGAGGCTCCGTTCCACCATGGCGCCCAAAGGCGGCTCCAAACAGCAGTCCGAGGAGGATTTGCTTCTGCAGGATTTCAGCCGCAACCTCTCGGCCAAGTCCTCCGCGCTCTTCTTCGGGAATGCCTTCATCGTGTCCGCCATCCCCATCTGTGAGCGCCGGGAGCAGGCGGACCGCGGAGGCCGCCGGCGGGCCGGGCTGGGCGGGGACGTGGCAGGGCCCGGCCGACTGGCGGGAGTTAGCGCTGGGGCCGTCGGCCCGCGGCTGTCCCCAACTCGTCCTGAGCACGGGGATAGCACCTAGCTTCTGTGGGCCTCAGTGTGCTCAACGGGGATAGTGGTGGGCGGCATCACAGGAAACTCACTTGTGGCCCCACTCCGAGAGATTGTGATTTCCTAGTTCTGGGATGGCGGCCCCTAATCTGCAAACAATCGGGTTAAGATTTTGTGCTAACTGTGCTAACACTCATGCATATGTAATCTGCTGTCTGTTTTTTTACCCACAATTGTTTGCCATTACCAGCTGTAAAACTTTATCGTTTCCTTATTTTGGAAAAACTAACGAATTAAGCCAGAGTCAAATTCCCATTAACCCTCGGACTGAGTTAGAAGTGTAGCTTTAGGTGAAGCCCTTCACACTGCTGAACATTGTTTTCCTAATTTGATGAGAGAGGTTGCACAGTGCCAAGAGCCGGCGCTCTCACTTGTTTAAACTCTTTAATGCTATTAGGACAATTCTAGGATTCTCATTTGGATGGAAGAACTTTGCAGACTTGAGCAAAGTTGTTATAGCTCAGGTTTCCTGGATTTGAATCTCCTGCCTCACACTGCTGCACGTTTGTTGGGCAGTTAAGTCGAGATTCATTTTCTTTTGGCCTTTTAAAACCTCACTGGCCGTTGATTTCAGATAGCCACGTCAGCATGTAAACTATGGCTTGGGACTGCACGTGGCTGTGGAACAGCCTGTACTTAGCTTAATAGTACCCTGATGAATGAAACTTGAAGTCTGAATTGATTTTTTTTGGTGGGGGGAGCGGGATTCAGAGTTTATTCTCATTTTAGAAGAAGCAGAAATCTCATCTGGACTAGTAATGGGAAGGTTCTGTTTTTCAAGTTTTCTGAGCTGGGGAAGTTTGAGACTGTAACTTTATCACTTCTGAAGATCCTCTTATACTGTGTTAGATTTTCTAACCTGGACTGTATTTTATAGGCTTAGCTACAATTAATTGAGCATGCCTTTGTAACTGGGTGGTAATGTTTTGTTCCTTTTTGTATCCTCCTCTCCCCCTTCTGTCTTAATTCAGGGTTATATTGGCGAATATGGCATATGGATCTTATTCAGTCTGCTGTTCTCTATAGTGTGATGACCCTAGTAAGCACTTACTTGGTAGCCTTTGCATACAAAAATGTGAAATTTGTTCTCAAACACAAGTAAGTATATTTCTCAAGGGAAAGTATGTATTACATGTTGCACTTTTATATAGAAGGATGTCTTAAAAGACCATTTGTGTGTCTTGTTTTCAGTAAGCATCAATTTGATCTGTATATGTATATAGGCATATTAATGCTATAAAGAATTATTAACTAAGTGAAGCAGAGACAGTGCTTCTGACACTTATAGAAGTAGGTTTTGAGGGTGAAATTAGAACAGTTGAGCACTAGCCTTAATCATGGGGTTTATCAGAAAAACAAACCACCAAGTAAATTAACATTGCTGAAGCCAAATGAAATTCTTCCTGGAAAGAACAGTTCTGGTTCTCCATGTACTATTTTTGGACATGAAATAAGTGGTCTTTTTTTTTTTTTTAACTCTGACATTTTTATTTTTTTATTTTTATTTTTTTTAAAGATTTTATTTATTTATCTGAGAGAGAGAGAATGAGAGAGAGAGCACATGAGAGGGGGGAGGGTCAGAGGGAGAAGCGGACTCCCTGCCGAGCAGGGAGCCCGATGTGGGACTCGATCCAGGGACTCCAGGATCATGACCTGAGCCGAAGGCAGTCGCTTAACCAACTGAGCCACCCAGGCGCCCTAACTCTGACATTTTTAATGCTAATTACATTTTTTCTTATAAGTATGTAAAAATGTAAAAGATTATTGTATTTCCTCTAAGGTTACACATTATATAAATCCTTTCTAAGTTTGTTGTTTCTATGTTAGGCTCTTTGTGGTGACAGGGAATAGAAACATGTTGAGATGAGGGGCACCTGGGTGGTGCAGTTGGTTAAGTGGCCAACTTTTGGTTTTGGCTCACGTCATGATACCAGGATCCTGCGAGCCTGTGTCAGGCTCCACATTCAGTGGGAGTCCATTTGGGTATTCTCTCCCTCTGTCCCTTCCCCCGCTCACATGCGCTCTCTCTCTCTCTCTCTCAAATACATAGATCTTTAAAAGAATAAAAGAAACATGGTGAGATGATCTTAGTTAACAGGGATTTATTATATAAAGACCAGAAATGGCCTCAGTGGCTGAAAGTGGCCTCAGCATCTTCTCTGCTGTTGTCTTGGACCCATAGGAGCTCAGGTTTGTGTGACTGCCTTTCTGCTAGACCAGCAGAGTGATCATCTTTATCGTCTTTCTGCTTGGCAGCCCTCTTCACCAACTGCCATTCCGGTTTCAGCCTGTCTTGGACTCTCCTGTTCTGGGCTGGCTTTCTTGTGAGGTGTGGCCAACTGTGGGTAGTGAAGCCTTCAGATGTGGGCACCTTGTACGACCCATCCTTTGTGATATCCTCGGAACTCACTCCCTTTGAGACTTGGATGTTTTTTGACTTGTTCTGCATATTATTTTTCATTAACCTTTTTGGAATTAAAATTACGGTTTTTTGCCTTCTCATTTCTACTCTAGGCTTCTTGAGGGCCACTGCCATGTCTTTTGTCCCTCACAACAGTTAACGGTACATTTAGTTGAGTAAAATTTCAGTTACTTACTGACTTGATTTAATAGGTTCTCTCAGTGGAATTTTTTTTAATTATAGTTTTGATTTAATATTAAATACTGCCACTCATATCGAAGCTTCTACAGATTTACAAGATGTGTTAAAGCTCAAAGACCCAGGAAGATGCAGAGTATGGGTAGGTGTTCATAGTAGAGGGAAGTTGGCTTATGTGTTGACAGTCTGGATTCCAGTCTAAGCTCTGCTTTGCTTAAATGTATAGCTTTGGGCACACGTTTCATCTTTTGAGACGTCACATTTCTGAGCTGTAAAGTGGGGATACTAATGGTACCTCATAGATGGTGAGGATTAAATAAGATAATATGGGTGACACGTTAAGCATAGTGTCTGGCACATAATGTTTATTTGCAGCGTTGGAGACATTGGGGGTGAGAGAACCCGTAGGAATTTTTTTAAGGTTGCATGACTTTTAAAAAATGTTTTTCTTTAAGAAATTAAATAAATGAGGGTGCCTGGATGGCTCACTTTGTTAAGTAACTGCCGTCAGCTCAGGTCATGGTCCCGGAATCCTGGGATCAGTCCAGCAACGGGCTTCTGGCTCAGCGGGGAACCTGCTTCCCCTCTGACCCTCTCTCTTCTCATGCTGTTTCTCTCTCTCTCTCTTTCTCAAATGAATAAATACAATCTTAAAAAGAAATTAAATAGATGGTATTTTTCTTTTTCTGGAAAGGTTCTGAAATATGTTAAAAAAATAATAGGTAAACAGTTGATTTTGTGGGTTATCTCATTTGGCTGAGTGCTGGGCCACTGGAGTAACCTGTGTCTTGTTTTAGAGCATTCAGCACTGAGACTTACTTAAGAGCCCTATGAGGGTAGGAGTTGTTGAGTTGTAATAAACCTGACAGGTTGTTATGGGTCTGTTAGGTGAAGATAGAATTTTAGATCTAGAAGAGAAATTAACTAGTTAATCTGGTTTGGTCTATTCAGGAAGATTTGTCCTGTGAACAGATGATTGACTATTTGTCTTAAAGATACTTGGAGATAGCCAACTCTTTTGAAAATAGTTTATTCCTGTGTCCTACCATTCTGAGGGGCTGTGGGGGTGGGTGTATATATGTATATTTTCTTCCCTCTGTTCAGCTCAGAAATGTTTCTGCTGTAAACCACATTCATTTCTTATCAGCTGGCCTTTCTTAGAAAAAAGTGGTCTTATGCTAAGTTCAAGAAACCTTTGAGTGCCTGGTCTGCTAGAGAGGTTCAGAAATAAGAGTCTGCCCTTAAGAACAGAACTTTTACATAATAAAATGAATCAGTCGAAGTTGGATCTTTGGGAATTTGTGTTTAATTTGTATCCCAGAAGCTCTTGTGGTTAAAGAAAGGTTGAAAACTATGGACTTGAATGATCTTGGGCTTTCTTTTCAGGAATCTATCCTGATTTCTCCACACCTTTTCTTGGTACACTGACCAAAACTAAATATAGCATAATAATGAGGGATTAATTAATTGAACATAGAGTGAACAGATTTCCACGTTCCATATTTTCTTGCTTTTAATATATCTCAGTATTGTGTTGAACATTTTCATAGTGGGACTGTGTAGATAATTGCTAGATTTTGCTTATATCTGTTATTTTTCTTCTATAATTATGGCTAACCAGTCTCTCCTCCTATATTATGAAAAATACACCATGTTGAATTTAAATGTCATGAACTTTGGGAGGCTTTTTATATTTTGTCGTAGGTTAAATTTCATACTCTCTTTCACTAGCAGTCTCATCTGATAAAATTCACCTTATAGATTTTCTGATGAATGTACTTTTTTTTAATTTGACTGATCACTGAAGATTCTGATCTGGTATCTTGAATAACACTTTTAGTTTTTCTGGCTGATTCCATACAGTGGTTCATTTAGTTAAAAGTTGTATGGTTGATCCCTGACCTTGTGGTATTACTTACTTTTAGTAAAATTGTTCTTTGAGTGGAGTTAAAGTATTACTTTAATATGTTACAGCTGTTAATTCCCTTTTTATTTTTTTTATTTTTTATGATTCTGTTTTGTAATTTTTTAAAACATTTAAATTTAATTAATTAACATATAATGTATTATTGGTTTCAGAGGTACAGGCCTGTGATTCATCAGTCTTATACCCAGTGCTCATTACATCACATGCCCTCCCCAGTGTCCCTCACCCAGCCACCCCATCCCTTGCCTCCCTCCCCTCCAGCAACCCTCAGTTTGTTTCCTGTGATTAAGAATCTTATGGTTTGTCTCCCTCTCTGGTTTCGTCTTGTTTTATTTTTTTCTCTCTTCCTGTATGATTCTCTGTTTTGTTTCTTAAATTCCACATATCAGTGAGATCATATGAAACTTGTCTTTCTCTGACTTATTTCGTTTAGCATAATACCGTCTAGTTCCATTTATGTCATTGCAAATGGCAAGATTTCATTTTTTTTTTTTTGATGGCTGTGTAATATTCCATTGTGTATATATAGGCACACCACATCTTTATCCGTTCATCTGTTGATGGACATCTGGGCTCTTTCCATGGTTTGGCTATTGTGGACATTGCTACCATAAACATCGGGGTGCGTGTACCCCTTCAGATCACTACATTTGTATCTTTGGGGTAAATACCCAGTAGTGCAGTTGCTGGGTTGTAGGATAGCTCTGTTTTCAACTTTTTGAGGAACCTCCATACTGTTTTCCAGAGTGGCTGCACCAGCTTGCACTCCCACCAACAGTGTAGGAGGGCTCCCCTTTCTCCGCATCCTTGCCAACAATTCCCTTTTTTAAAATAAAGATTTTATTTGCCAGAGAGTGCGCGCTTGCATGCGCAACCATGTACATGTGCAAGCAGGGAGAGCGGCCGGCAGAGGGAGAAGCAGGCTGCCCACTGAGCAGGGAGCCCGATGCGGGACTCGATCCCAGGACCCTGGGATCATGACCTGAGCCGAAGGCAGACGCTTAACTGACTGAGCCACCCAGGTGTCCCTCCCCTTTTGTTTTTTAAGTCTAGTTTACTTTTATTTATTGGAATTGAGATCCTATATCATTTGCCAGTGCCTTATCAAATTTATTTATAGAAACAACTAGGCTAAAACAAAATGGAGTTAAAATGATTTTTAACTAAGTTGTGCTAAAAGCATTTGACTTATTTCCATATTAAATACCTAAACTTTGGAAAATTACCCCTTTTAAGCAGAAGTCAAAGCTTATAACTAATAAACTCCATCTTGGAAGTTCTTGAACTCTCTTTTGGCTATTACAGTATGATAAACTTGGAATTTTCTGTCAAGATTATTTCTTGAAATGTAAAGTATCATATAGTTGCCAATACAAAATATGAGTACAGAGTGTTTCAGATAGTGTGATATTCATTCGTGGAGCATGCGGAAACTTTTTTCTTTTTTTTTTTTCCCCCCCAGAGTAGCACAGAAGAGGGAGGATGCTGTTTCCAAAGAAGTGACTCGAAAACTTTCTGAAGCTGATAACAGAAAGATGTCTCGAAAGGAAAAAGATGAAAGGTTGGACTTCTAAAGTGTTAGTGATAATCAAAAGGGGAATACTTTGTAGAAAATTAAGTTTTTGGTTTCTGCCTGGAGAATGTGGATAATGGAATTGCCTGAGGTTAAATGTTGATATTGTAGAAGACATAGTAATGGGAATAACAATCACACTGACATTTTGAGTTTTTACCACCACCAGATGCTTTTCTTTGTGTTATACACAGTTCATTTGTTTCTTTAAAGAGCCTTATGAGGTAGGGCTAATATTTCCAATTTACATCTGAAGAAACGGAGGTACAGAAAGCTTGGGTAACTTGCCCAAGGGCATAGATTCCTGTGCGTTGGTCAATCCACAATAAGAACAATAAGAACTCGGGCAGTATGGCTCTAGAACTTGTTCTCCTTAAATGCTGTCCTGGAGTTCAGGAGCCTGCAGAGCTTTATCTAGTGGTGGCTCTGCCACTTGATAGCTATGTAGCCTTGAGCATATTACCTCACCCCTCTGGGTCTGAAGAGTTTACATTGTGTTGGTGTTAGCATTTTTGGGTGGTGGTATTTCCATTCCGGAGCTTCCCTAAGGACAGCCAGTTCTTGGTTATCTGCGTTGGAAAAAGAAAACAACTTGGTTTCTCTCCTGTTGCCCAAATCTCTGCCACATTTGTTAGCCCTTACCCCTCAATTTTTCCTGCCAAATGCTCTTAGAAGACTTAATAGTGTAATATCTGAGTAGCAGAAGTCTCTGAATGATTGAATAAACCTGTGCTTTAGAGTTGTTACGTGAGTTTAGTACAGTCACGAGTTGAGGTTGTTTTCATAGATCTTAAGTTTTAGTATCTACAAAGTGCTTTGTGAAATGGAATTTTTAACCCACTTTGCCTCCAGAAAGACTTTGTGGAGACTTGCCATATTAAAGTGCACATGAAATCAGTACAATTTTGAAAGATCAGAAACCTTTAAAAGTAAGAAAAGCTGGGTGAACAAGAACTCAGAGTTAGTTACAGCAATTGAGCATTGAACTTAACCCTGAGCTTCCAAGTGTCAGGGGAAGCATCTGAGGTCATACACTTTGTCTGATGAGAAGCAGCATGTAAATCCTTCTGAAAAGAAACTTTCCTGGCACTGAATCTTGGAAGGACTTTATCAAGTGGATCCTTATTTAAGAGACACTGAGTAACTTAATAAACAATGTCTTCTACAGTGGTTTTGAAAAGGCACTAAAACGTTATAGAAATGGTGATCTCCTGTGGATCCTTTATAAAAACTGAAGGATACAATATTTTTTTTTTTAAGATTTTATTTATTTTTTTAAGTAATCTCTATACCCAGTGTGGGGCTCAAACTCAACACCCAGAGATCAAGAGTTGCATGCTCTACCGACTGAGCCAGCCAGGTGCTTCCTGAAGGGTACAATATTAAAATAGTGACAGTGAAGGCAGCTTTAATGAGGTCTGGTTGCATAGCTTCCTGATTGTAAATTTTTTTTTTTTTTTAAGATTTTATTTATTTATTTGACAGAGAGAGACACAGTGAGAGAGAGAGCACAAGCAGGCGGAGTGGGAGAGGGAGAGGGAGAAGCAGGCTTCCCGCTGAGCAGGGAGCCCGATGCGGGGCTCGACCCCAGGACTCTGGGATCATGACCTGAGCTGAAGGCAGACGCTTAACGACTGAGCCACCCAGGCACCCCCTGATTGTAAATTTTTGCATGGTGATAGAGATAGGGAATCTAGGACATTTTTTTAAAAAATCTTTTTACTGGGTGCCTGGGTGGCTCAGTCGTTAAGCATCTGCCTTCGGCTCAGGTCATGATCC